>NW_026599669.1:0-32400 GCF_029784135.1 Toxorhynchites rutilus septentrionalis | reverse complement strand
AACGATTTTGTGTCCTTCACGACCACAACCGTAACACTTCCATTTGTTCTTTTTCCTTTCTTTCCTTGTACCACCATTAATTACCACTAAATGCTGCGCCATCTGTCTTCGCTCTTCCGCTTCCACCGCCGACAACACCGCTCTTCCGCTTGGTCTCCTCGTCAAGCAATCGACACTTAACGAATTCTAACGACAAATTCTCCTCCGATACTGTTTCCTAGTGCTGTTACAACTGCTGCAAAACTCGGCCCCAACGTAAGCAACAGATAGCATACGATGTCAATGTCCTCGCACTTCGCACCGGTCGACTTGTACTCCCGGACAATCCGGTCAAATTTCAGGAAGTGATCCTGTAAACTACCACCATCGTACCGCAGTGTGAGGAGCTTCATTTGAAGGTGGAGACGAGTAGCGATGCTTTTCCGCTCGAAAACTTTTTCCATAGCCAGCCATATCGCTCTCGGGGTCTTTTTATCTTGGATATACTCCAACATGCTGTCACTGATCCGTGAAATGAGCAGTGATTTGCATTTTCTATCCTTCTTCAACCGCTTCTCCATCGCCTTCGTTATCCTGTATCCTGTATGGCTGGAGATTCGCCATCCTTCACCACCAGCTCGTCGACTTCCACTGCTTCCCGCTCGATGCTCGATTCTGAAGCTCGTGTTCCTCCAAGAGCACCAACATCCGGTACTTCCATTGTGGAAAATTCGACCCGTCGAACTGTGGGACTCGTGCCGTTTCTCCTTCCTTTTCCATTTCGATACGCGAAAAACTCACTTTTTACCGGTAACCGCGATCACTGGGCCCATAACCTAATGGGAAATGACGGGCAGTGATACATCGGCATTATGATAGAGTCACGGCGATTTACTATAAACGTGTTTTTATTTAACCTTTAAGAAAACGATCTGTTGTTGTGTAATGTAAGAAACTGAATAAATGATTTCACACGCGGTTGCCATGCGCTCGCCTGTTGACAGCTCGATTGCTGGTGGGTTCGGCCGGTTGGTCGATACAATAGGGTTCGGACGTTGCAACACTCAACACCCCCGCTCAATGTCCGGAACCTGCCAACCCCATATTGGTTCGATGCTTCTGGAACAGGCCCACTGGCAAGCCCTTGGTCATAATATCGGCTAACTGTTCACCAGTCGGGACGTAACGTACCACAATACGCCCCCGCTGAATCTCCTCATGTACACATATCGATGCTTGACGTCTACGTGCTTTAAGCGGCCAGTGTCCCGCTCGTCTTCCACCACACTCGAATCGTCGACATGTTATCCTCGTAGTACACAACCGGACTCTCCGGTTCTCTCGACAGATCCTTCAGCAGACGAACCAGCCAAACTCCGTGACACACAGCCGTGCAAAGCGCCACAAGCTCAGCTTCCGTTGATGATAAGGAAATCGTCGATTGTTTTCTCGTCAACCAGCTTACAACAGTACTGCCACACACTCGAAAGACGTATCCTGTTAGCGACCGTCTGTCCACAGGATCGTTCGCCCAATCCGCATCGGCGAAAGCATCAATCAACGATGCTTCATCCTTCGCCCGGAACACCAGTCCCAAGTCTAGCGTTCCCTTAATATAACGTAGCACTCTCTTGGTGTGTTGTACCCAATGCTGCTCAGTCGGACAGCTTTGAAATTGGCTCAGGTAGCTGACTGCTGCACACAGATCTGGTCTTGACGTCAGTGTTACGTACGTCAGACATCCGATGAGCTCTCTATACGGCTTATCGGTACGTTCCGCTTCTTCTCCTTTCCGCAAACTGTCGGACATGCCAAAACGTCGAAGCAAACTCTCCAGAAACTCTCCTTTGGCTGATTCGCAAAACTCTCCTCTCCACGTCTCGATCAATTCTCATACCGAGAAAGCTTCGCACTTCCCCGACGTTTGTCATTTCAAACTCGTTCGCTAGACAACGCTTTACCGTCTCCACGTCACCGTCTCAGGTTGCGGCCAACCACCAGCAGGTCGTCGACAAACAAAACCAGAATCACCTGATCGTCGCCGGAACCTCTCACGTAAAGACACGGGTCACTGGAACACCTTTCAAATCCAATCTTCTCGACGAACGAATGGAACCTTGCATTCCATGCTCTCGAGGCTTGTTTCAGGCCGTACAGAGACCGATTGAGTTGGCACACTAAATCCTTCCCTTCTTCGAATCCTTCCGGTTGGGTCATGTATATTTCTTCCTCTAACTGACCGTTCAGAAATGCAGTCTTCACATCCATCTGATGGACTGCCATTTTCTGCTCGTTCGCGACAGCTAGCACCACTCGTACGGTGTCTAGTCGCGCAACCGGAGAATATGTTACGGTGTAGTCGAATCCTGCCTTCTGACTGAACCCACGAGCTACAAGTCTCGCCTTGTATCGATTTCCTCCGTCGGCCTCGTTTCGCTTTACCTTGAAGATCCTTGACTTGCACGTTATCGGGACACGGCCTTGGGGTAGCTTGACTAACGTCCACGTATCGTTCCGCTTGAGGGAATCGATCTCTTCGCGTACCGCCACCTCCCATTTTTCCCAATCCGATCTCTTCTTCATCTCAACTAACGATGTCGGCAGATTCTCTACAAAACTTGTGACATTCAGCGCGAATCCGGTGTAATCGATCTCGTACTCGCGATGCCACTCAGGTACCTTCTTCTTCCGTTCCGATTTCTGCTCCGCTGCTGCTGGTTCCGGTGACTTCGGTTCCTGCTCCGATTCTTCGCGAAGTGTTTCATCGACACAGCTGTCGAAATCATCTTCTTCAGCGCCATCCGGCTCATCAGGAATGCTGGCATCTTCATCCTCGCTTTCACTGTCAGACTCGCCTGGCTCCACAGGAACAGAGTACATGTCAGAAACACGATCCGCCTTCCGTACCATTTCCGGTCTAGCTTCTTCCTACGCTCAGTGGGAATGTGCACGTACACATCGGCTCCGAACGTTCGCAGGTTCTGTACGTTTGGCTTACGGCCCTCCCAAATTTCAAATGGGGTCTTACCTTGAGCTATTGCACTAGCAGGGCTGCGATTTGTCAGGTACGCGGCCGTCTGGATCGCAGGGCCCCAAAACTGCTTACTGACTCCACTGTCCTCGAGCATGGATCGCGCCTTCTCTACGAGCGTCCGGTTCATGCGCTCGCTAACGCCGTTCTGTTCGGGAGTGTAGGGGACGGTCCACTCGATTTGGATCCCCTTCTCCTTGCAGAAACTCTGGAACTCTCGACCATTGTATTCTCCGCCGTTGTCACAGCGGAACCGTGATATGCGCTTCTCAAATTTCGCACTCACATACGCCTCGTACTGCTTGAAACGATCGGTCACTTGATCTTTCGAGTCCATTAAGTACACTACCGTGAAACGTGTAAAGTCATCGATGAAGGTAACGAAAAACTTTTCACCTCCAATGCCCACCGGTGTCACAGGGCCACAAACATCCGAATGGATAAGTTCCAGAACTCTTTTCGATCGCCTACCCTCGCGCGCGGAAAAGGGCTTACGAGTCTGTTTGCCTACGAGGCACGGTTCGCAAACAAATTCACCACAAAACTTATCCTTCTTCGCACTCATTCCGGAAACCATTTCATTGTCGATTAGCACTTGCAAGTTCTTCGCACTCAAATGCCCGTAACGACGATGCCAGAGTTCAAGGTCTTTTGGCACTTTACCGGACGGATAAAGCACCAACTAAGACATGGTTCTTCACGAAATAAGTCTAGTTCATAGAGCTTACCACGACGCTCACCGACGGCTATCATATCCGACTCTCTTTCAATTGTCACGACACCACCGGCAAACACAACTTTCAGACCAGCAATCTCCATCTTCCGAACCGACAGGAGATTCACACGCGCTTCCGGAATGTAAAGGACGTTCTTTAGTGTGATGGGAATCGATTTTCCATTTAAAACGGTAAACAGTTTGATCTCACCGTATTCTCTTGCGACGATGGACTCTCCTTCTTTAGCAACTGAGACTGAGCATCGGCTCCTTCATCGGGACCAGCTTCTTGAACAGCGCCCGATTATTCGTGAGATGCTCAGACGAACCAGAGTCGATTATCCAGCTCACCTCTTCCGTTTTCGAAAATACACTACGATTACCATTCACAAAGCACACACCTTTTTCATCTTTTCCTAAGTGCGCACTCGATTTCGTCGATTCCTTCTTTTTGTTTTTCTCCGGACAGTCAACGATTTTGTGTCCTTCACGACCACAACCGTAACACTTCCATTTGTTCTTTTTCCTTTCTTTCCTTGTACCACCATTAATTACCACTAAATGCTGCGCCATCTGTCTTCGCTCTTCCGCTTCCACCGCCGACAACACCGCTCTTCCGCTTGGTCTCCTCGTCAAGCAATCGACACTTAACGAATTCTAACGACAAATTCTCCTCCGATACTGTTTCCTAGTGCTGTTACAACTGCTGCAAAACTCGGCCCCAACGTAAGCAACAGATAGCATACGATGTCAATGTCCTCGCACTTCGCACCGGTCGACTTGTACTCCCGGACAATCCGGTCAAATTTCAGGAAGTGATCCTGTAAACTACCACCATCGTACCGCAGTGTGAGGAGCTTCATTTGAAGGTGGAGACGAGTAGCGATGCTTTTCCGCTCGAAAACTTTTTCCATAGCCAGCCATATCGCTCTCGGGGTCTTTTTATCTTGGATATACTCCAACATGCTGTCACTGATCCGTGAAATGAGCAGTGATTTGCATTTTCTATCCTTCTTCAACCGCTTCTCCATCGCCTTCGTTATCCTGTATCCTGTATGGCTGGAGATTCGCCATCCTTCACCACCAGCTCGTCGACTTCCACTGCTTCCCGCTCGATGCTCGATTCTGAAGCTCGTGTTCCTCCAAGAGCACCAACATCCGGTACTTCCATTGTGGAAAATTCGACCCGTCGAACTGTGGGACTCGTGCCGTTTCTCCTTCCTTTTCCATTTCGATACGCGAAAAACTCACTTTTTACCGGTAACCGCGATCACTGGGCCCATAACCTAATGGGAAATGACGGGCAGTGATACATCGGCATTATGATAGAGTCACGGCGATTTACTATAAACGTGTTTTTATTTAACCTTTAAGAAAACGATCTGTTGTTGTGTAATGTAAGAAACTGAATAAATGATTTCACACGCGGTTGCCATGCGCTCGCCTGTTGACAGCTCGATTGCTGGTGGGTTCGGCCGGTTGGTCGATACAATAGGGTTCGGACGTTGCAACACTCAACACCCCCGCTCAATGTCCGGAACCTGCCAACCCCATATTGGTTCGATGCTTCTGGAACAGGCCCACTGGCAAGCCCTTGGTCATAATATCGGCTAACTGTTCACCAGTCGGGACGTAACGTACCACAATACGCCCCCGCTGAATCTCCTCATGTACACATATCGATGCTTGACGTCTACGTGCTTTAAGCGGCCAGTGTCCCGCTCGTCTTCCACCACACTCGAATCGTCGACATGTTATCCTCGTAGTACACAACCGGACTCTCCGGTTCTCTCGACAGATCCTTCAGCAGACGAACCAGCCAAACTCCGTGACACACAGCCGTGCAAAGCGCCACAAGCTCAGCTTCCGTTGATGATAAGGAAATCGTCGATTGTTTTCTCGTCAACCAGCTTACAACAGTACTGCCACACACTCGAAAGACGTATCCTGTTAGCGACCGTCTGTCCACAGGATCGTTCGCCCAATCCGCATCGGCGAAAGCATCAATCAACGATGCTTCATCCTTCGCCCGGAACACCAGTCCCAAGTCTAGCGTTCCCTTAATATAACGTAGCACTCTCTTGGTGTGTTGTACCCAATGCTGCTCAGTCGGACAGCTTTGAAATTGGCTCAGGTAGCTGACTGCTGCACACAGATCTGGTCTTGACGTCAGTGTTACGTACGTCAGACATCCGATGAGCTCTCTATACGGCTTATCGGTACGTTCCGCTTCTTCTCCTTTCCGCAA
This sequence comes from Toxorhynchites rutilus septentrionalis, assembly GCF_029784135.1. Lineage (NCBI taxonomy): Eukaryota > Metazoa > Arthropoda > Insecta > Diptera > Culicidae > Toxorhynchites > Toxorhynchites rutilus. The sequence goes on along the minus strand of NW_026599669.1, from coordinate 26,427 downwards.
ACTGTCGGACATGCCAAAACGTCGAAGCAAACTCTCCAGAAACTCTCCTTTGGCTGATTCGCAAAACTCTCCTCTCCACGTCTCGATCAATTCTCATACCGAGAAAGCTTCGCACTTCCCCGACGTTTGTCATTTCAAACTCGTTCGCTAGACAACGCTTTACCGTCTCCACGTCACCGTCTCAGGTTGCGGCCAACCACCAGCAGGTCGTCGACAAACAAAACCAGAATCACCTGATCGTCGCCGGAACCTCTCACGTAAAGACACGGGTCACTGGAACACCTTTCAAATCCAATCTTCTCGACGAACGAATGGAACCTTGCATTCCATGCTCTCGAGGCTTGTTTCAGGCCGTACAGAGACCGATTGAGTTGGCACACTAAATCCTTCCCTTCTTCGAATCCTTCCGGTTGGGTCATGTATATTTCTTCCTCTAACTGACCGTTCAGAAATGCAGTCTTCACATCCATCTGATGGACTGCCATTTTCTGCTCGTTCGCGACAGCTAGCACCACTCGTACGGTGTCTAGTCGCGCAACCGGAGAATATGTTACGGTGTAGTCGAATCCTGCCTTCTGACTGAACCCACGAGCTACAAGTCTCGCCTTGTATCGATTTCCTCCGTCGGCCTCGTTTCGCTTTACCTTGAAGATCCTTGACTTGCACGTTATCGGGACACGGCCTTGGGGTAGCTTGACTAACGTCCACGTATCGTTCCGCTTGAGGGAATCGATCTCTTCGCGTACCGCCACCTCCCATTTTTCCCAATCCGATCTCTTCTTCATCTCAACTAACGATGTCGGCAGATTCTCTACAAAACTTGTGACATTCAGCGCGAATCCGGTGTAATCGATCTCGTACTCGCGATGCCACTCAGGTACCTTCTTCTTCCGTTCCGATTTCTGCTCCGCTGCTGCTGGTTCCGGTGACTTCGGTTCCTGCTCCGATTCTTCGCGAAGTGTTTCATCGACACAGCTGTCGAAATCATCTTCTTCAGCGCCATCCGGCTCATCAGGAATGCTGGCATCTTCATCCTCGCTTTCACTGTCAGACTCGCCTGGCTCCACAGGAACAGAGTACATGTCAGAAACACGATCCGCCTTCCGTACCATTTCCGGTCTAGCTTCTTCCTACGCTCAGTGGGAATGTGCACGTACACATCGGCTCCGAACGTTCGCAGGTTCTGTACGTTTGGCTTACGGCCCTCCCAAATTTCAAATGGGGTCTTACCTTGAGCTATTGCACTAGCAGGGCTGCGATTTGTCAGGTACGCGGCCGTCTGGATCGCAGGGCCCCAAAACTGCTTACTGACTCCACTGTCCTCGAGCATGGATCGCGCCTTCTCTACGAGCGTCCGGTTCATGCGCTCGCTAACGCCGTTCTGTTCGGGAGTGTAGGGGACGGTCCACTCGATTTGGATCCCCTTCTCCTTGCAGAAACTCTGGAACTCTCGACCATTGTATTCTCCGCCGTTGTCACAGCGGAACCGTGATATGCGCTTCTCAAATTTCGCACTCACATACGCCTCGTACTGCTTGAAACGATCGGTCACTTGATCTTTCGAGTCCATTAAGTACACTACCGTGAAACGTGTAAAGTCATCGATGAAGGTAACGAAAAACTTTTCACCTCCAATGCCCACCGGTGTCACAGGGCCACAAACATCCGAATGGATAAGTTCCAGAACTCTTTTCGATCGCCTACCCTCGCGCGCGGAAAAGGGCTTACGAGTCTGTTTGCCTACGAGGCACGGTTCGCAAACAAATTCACCACAAAACTTATCCTTCTTCGCACTCATTCCGGAAACCATTTCATTGTCGATTAGCACTTGCAAGTTCTTCGCACTCAAATGCCCGTAACGACGATGCCAGAGTTCAAGGTCTTTTGGCACTTTACCGGACGGATAAAGCACCAACTAAGACATGGTTCTTCACGAAATAAGTCTAGTTCATAGAGCTTACCACGACGCTCACCGACGGCTATCATATCCGACTCTCTTTCAATTGTCACGACACCACCGGCAAACACAACTTTCAGACCAGCAATCTCCATCTTCCGAACCGACAGGAGATTCACACGCGCTTCCGGAATGTAAAGGACGTTCTTTAGTGTGATGGGAATCGATTTTCCATTTAAAACGGTAAACAGTTTGATCTCACCGTATTCTCTTGCGACGATGGACTCTCCTTCTTTAGCAACTGAGACTGAGCATCGGCTCCTTCATCGGGACCAGCTTCTTGAACAGCGCCCGATTATTCGTGAGATGCTCAGACGAACCAGAGTCGATTATCCAGCTCACCTCTTCCGTTTTCGAAAATACACTACGATTACCATTCACAAAGCACACACCTTTTTCATCTTTTCCTAAGTGCGCACTCGATTTCGTCGATTCCTTCTTTTTGTTTTTCTCCGGACAGTCAACGATTTTGTGTCCTTCACGACCACAACCGTAACACTTCCATTTGTTCTTTTTCCTTTCTTTCCTTGTACCACCATTAATTACCACTAAATGCTGCGCCATCTGTCTTCGCTCTTCCGCTTCCACCGCCGACAACACCGCTCTTCCGCTTGGTCTCCTCGTCAAGCAATCGACACTTAACGAATTCTAACGACAAATTCTCCTCCGATACTGTTTCCTAGTGCTGTTACAACTGCTGCAAAACTCGGCCCCAACGTAAGCAACAGATAGCATACGATGTCAATGTCCTCGCACTTCGCACCGGTCGACTTGTACTCCCGGACAATCCGGTCAAATTTCAGGAAGTGATCCTGTAAACTACCACCATCGTACCGCAGTGTGAGGAGCTTCATTTGAAGGTGGAGACGAGTAGCGATGCTTTTCCGCTCGAAAACTTTTTCCATAGCCAGCCATATCGCTCTCGGGGTCTTTTTATCTTGGATATACTCCAACATGCTGTCACTGATCCGTGAAATGAGCAGTGATTTGCATTTTCTATCCTTCTTCAACCGCTTCTCCATCGCCTTCGTTATCCTGTATCCTGTATGGCTGGAGATTCGCCATCCTTCACCACCAGCTCGTCGACTTCCACTGCTTCCCGCTCGATGCTCGATTCTGAAGCTCGTGTTCCTCCAAGAGCACCAACATCCGGTACTTCCATTGTGGAAAATTCGACCCGTCGAACTGTGGGACTCGTGCCGTTTCTCCTTCCTTTTCCATTTCGATACGCGAAAAACTCACTTTTTACCGGTAACCGCGATCACTGGGCCCATAACCTAATGGGAAATGACGGGCAGTGATACATCGGCATTATGATAGAGTCACGGCGATTTACTATAAACGTGTTTTTATTTAACCTTTAAGAAAACGATCTGTTGTTGTGTAATGTAAGAAACTGAATAAATGATTTCACACGCGGTTGCCATGCGCTCGCCTGTTGACAGCTCGATTGCTGGTGGGTTCGGCCGGTTGGTCGATACAATAGGGTTCGGACGTTGCAACACTCAACACCCCCGCTCAATGTCCGGAACCTGCCAACCCCATATTGGTTCGATGCTTCTGGAACAGGCCCACTGGCAAGCCCTTGGTCATAATATCGGCTAACTGTTCACCAGTCGGGACGTAACGTACCACAATACGCCCCCGCTGAATCTCCTCATGTACACATATCGATGCTTGACGTCTACGTGCTTTAAGCGGCCAGTGTCCCGCTCGTCTTCCACCACACTCGAATCGTCGACATGTTATCCTCGTAGTACACAACCGGACTCTCCGGTTCTCTCGACAGATCCTTCAGCAGACGAACCAGCCAAACTCCGTGACACACAGCCGTGCAAAGCGCCACAAGCTCAGCTTCCGTTGATGATAAGGAAATCGTCGATTGTTTTCTCGTCAACCAGCTTACAACAGTACTGCCACACACTCGAAAGACGTATCCTGTTAGCGACCGTCTGTCCACAGGATCGTTCGCCCAATCCGCATCGGCGAAAGCATCAATCAACGATGCTTCATCCTTCGCCCGGAACACCAGTCCCAAGTCTAGCGTTCCCTTAATATAACGTAGCACTCTCTTGGTGTGTTGTACCCAATGCTGCTCAGTCGGACAGCTTTGAAATTGGCTCAGGTAGCTGACTGCTGCACACAGATCTGGTCTTGACGTCAGTGTTACGTACGTCAGACATCCGATGAGCTCTCTATACGGCTTATCGGTACGTTCCGCTTCTTCTCCTTTCCGCAAACTGTCGGACATGCCAAAACGTCGAAGCAAACTCTCCAGAAACTCTCCTTTGGCTGATTCGCAAAACTCTCCTCTCCACGTCTCGATCAATTCTCATACCGAGAAAGCTTCGCACTTCCCCGACGTTTGTCATTTCAAACTCGTTCGCTAGACAACGCTTTACCGTCTCCACGTCACCGTCTCAGGTTGCGGCCAACCACCAGCAGGTCGTCGACAAACAAAACCAGAATCACCTGATCGTCGCCGGAACCTCTCACGTAAAGACACGGGTCACTGGAACACCTTTCAAATCCAATCTTCTCGACGAACGAATGGAACCTTGCATTCCATGCTCTCGAGGCTTGTTTCAGGCCGTACAGAGACCGATTGAGTTGGCACACTAAATCCTTCCCTTCTTCGAATCCTTCCGGTTGGGTCATGTATATTTCTTCCTCTAACTGACCGTTCAGAAATGCAGTCTTCACATCCATCTGATGGACTGCCATTTTCTGCTCGTTCGCGACAGCTAGCACCACTCGTACGGTGTCTAGTCGCGCAACCGGAGAATATGTTACGGTGTAGTCGAATCCTGCCTTCTGACTGAACCCACGAGCTACAAGTCTCGCCTTGTATCGATTTCCTCCGTCGGCCTCGTTTCGCTTTACCTTGAAGATCCTTGACTTGCACGTTATCGGGACACGGCCTTGGGGTAGCTTGACTAACGTCCACGTATCGTTCCGCTTGAGGGAATCGATCTCTTCGCGTACCGCCACCTCCCATTTTTCCCAATCCGATCTCTTCTTCATCTCAACTAACGATGTCGGCAGATTCTCTACAAAACTTGTGACATTCAGCGCGAATCCGGTGTAATCGATCTCGTACTCGCGATGCCACTCAGGTACCTTCTTCTTCCGTTCCGATTTCTGCTCCGCTGCTGCTGGTTCCGGTGACTTCGGTTCCTGCTCCGATTCTTCGCGAAGTGTTTCATCGACACAGCTGTCGAAATCATCTTCTTCAGCGCCATCCGGCTCATCAGGAATGCTGGCATCTTCATCCTCGCTTTCACTGTCAGACTCGCCTGGCTCCACAGGAACAGAGTACATGTCAGAAACACGATCCGCCTTCCGTACCATTTCCGGTCTAGCTTCTTCCTACGCTCAGTGGGAATGTGCACGTACACATCGGCTCCGAACGTTCGCAGGTTCTGTACGTTTGGCTTACGGCCCTCCCAAATTTCAAATGGGGTCTTACCTTGAGCTATTGCACTAGCAGGGCTGCGATTTGTCAGGTACGCGGCCGTCTGGATCGCAGGGCCCCAAAACTGCTTACTGACTCCACTGTCCTCGAGCATGGATCGCGCCTTCTCTACGAGCGTCCGGTTCATGCGCTCGCTAACGCCGTTCTGTTCGGGAGTGTAGGGGACGGTCCACTCGATTTGGATCCCCTTCTCCTTGCAGAAACTCTGGAACTCTCGACCATTGTATTCTCCGCCGTTGTCACAGCGGAACCGTGATATGCGCTTCTCAAATTTCGCACTCACATACGCCTCGTACTGCTTGAAACGATCGGTCACTTGATCTTTCGAGTCCATTAAGTACACTACCGTGAAACGTGTAAAGTCATCGATGAAGGTAACGAAAAACTTTTCACCTCCAATGCCCACCGGTGTCACAGGGCCACAAACATCCGAATGGATAAGTTCCAGAACTCTTTTCGATCGCCTACCCTCGCGCGCGGAAAAGGGCTTACGAGTCTGTTTGCCTACGAGGCACGGTTCGCAAACAAATTCACCACAAAACTTATCCTTCTTCGCACTCATTCCGGAAACCATTTCATTGTCGATTAGCACTTGCAAGTTCTTCGCACTCAAATGCCCGTAACGACGATGCCAGAGTTCAAGGTCTTTTGGCACTTTACCGGACGGATAAAGCACCAACTAAGACATGGTTCTTCACGAAATAAGTCTAGTTCATAGAGCTTACCACGACGCTCACCGACGGCTATCATATCCGACTCTCTTTCAATTGTCACGACACCACCGGCAAACACAACTTTCAGACCAGCAATCTCCATCTTCCGAACCGACAGGAGATTCACACGCGCTTCCGGAATGTAAAGGACGTTCTTTAGTGTGATGGGAATCGATTTTCCATTTAAAACGGTAAACAGTTTGATCTCACCGTATTCTCTTGCGACGATGGACTCTCCTTCTTTAGCAACTGAGACTGAGCATCGGCTCCTTCATCGGGACCAGCTTCTTGAACAGCGCCCGATTATTCGTGAGATGCTCAGACGAACCAGAGTCGATTATCCAGCTCACCTCTTCCGTTTTCGAAAATACACTACGATTACCATTCACAAAGCACACACCTTTTTCATCTTTTCCTAAGTGCGCACTCGATTTCGTCGATTCCTTCTTTTTGTTTTTCTCCGGACAGTCAACGATTTTGTGTCCTTCACGACCACAACCGTAACACTTCCATTTGTTCTTTTTCCTTTCTTTCCTTGTACCACCATTAATTACCACTAAATGCTGCGCCATCTGTCTTCGCTCTTCCGCTTCCACCGCCGACAACACCGCTCTTCCGCTTGGTCTCCTCGTCAAGCAATCGACACTTAACGAATTCTAACGACAAATTCTCCTCCGATACTGTTTCCTAGTGCTGTTACAACTGCTGCAAAACTCGGCCCCAACGTAAGCAACAGATAGCATACGATGTCAATGTCCTCGCACTTCGCACCGGTCGACTTGTACTCCCGGACAATCCGGTCAAATTTCAGGAAGTGATCCTGTAAACTACCACCATCGTACCGCAGTGTGAGGAGCTTCATTTGAAGGTGGAGACGAGTAGCGATGCTTTTCCGCTCGAAAACTTTTTCCATAGCCAGCCATATCGCTCTCGGGGTCTTTTTATCTTGGATATACTCCAACATGCTGTCACTGATCCGTGAAATGAGCAGTGATTTGCATTTTCTATCCTTCTTCAACCGCTTCTCCATCGCCTTCGTTATCCTGTATCCTGTATGGCTGGAGATTCGCCATCCTTCACCACCAGCTCGTCGACTTCCACTGCTTCCCGCTCGATGCTCGATTCTGAAGCTCGTGTTCCTCCAAGAGCACCAACATCCGGTACTTCCATTGTGGAAAATTCGACCCGTCGAACTGTGGGACTCGTGCCGTTTCTCCTTCCTTTTCCATTTCGATACGCGAAAAACTCACTTTTTACCGGTAACCGCGATCACTGGGCCCATAACCTAATGGGAAATGACGGGCAGTGATACATCGGCATTATGATAGAGTCACGGCGATTTACTATAAACGTGTTTTTATTTAACCTTTAAGAAAACGATCTGTTGTTGTGTAATGTAAGAAACTGAATAAATGATTTCACACGCGGTTGCCATGCGCTCGCCTGTTGACAGCTCGATTGCTGGTGGGTTCGGCCGGTTGGTCGATACAATAGGGTTCGGACGTTGCAACACTCAACACCCCCGCTCAATGTCCGGAACCTGCCAACCCCATATTGGTTCGATGCTTCTGGAACAGGCCCACTGGCAAGCCCTTGGTCATAATATCGGCTAACTGTTCACCAGTCGGGACGTAACGTACCACAATACGCCCCCGCTGAATCTCCTCATGTACACATATCGATGCTTGACGTCTACGTGCTTTAAGCGGCCAGTGTCCCGCTCGTCTTCCACCACACTCGAATAGTCGACATGTTATCCTCGTAGTACACAACCGGACTCTCCGGTTCTCTCGACAGATCCTTCAGCAGACGAACCAGCCAAACTCCGTGACACACAGCCGTGCAAAGCGCCACAAGCTCAGCTTCCGTTGATGATAAGGAAATCGTCGATTGTTTTCTCGTCAACCAGCTTACAACAGTACTGCCACACACTCGAAAGACGTATCCTGTTAGCGACCGTCTGTCCACAGGATCGTTCGCCCAATCCGCATCGGCGAAAGCATCAATCAACGATGCTTCATCCTTCGCCCGGAACACCAGTCCCAAGTCTAGCGTTCCCTTAATATAACGTAGCACTCTCTTGGTGTGTTGTACCCAATGCTGCTCAGTCGGACAGCTTTGAAATTGGCTCAGGTAGCTGACTGCTGCACACAGATCTGGTCTTGACGTCAGTGTTACGTACGTCAGACATCCGATGAGCTCTCTATACGGCTTATCGGTACGTTCCGCTTCTTCTCCTTTCCGCAAACTGTCGGACATGCCAAAACGTCGAAGCAAACTCTCCAGAAACTCTCCTTTGGCTGATTCGCAAAACTCTCCTCTCCACGTCTCGATCAATTCTCATACCGAGAAAGCTTCGCACTTCCCCGACGTTTGTCATTTCAAACTCGTTCGCTAGACAACGCTTTACCGTCTCCACGTCACCGTCTCAGGTTGCGGCCAACCACCAGCAGGTCGTCGACAAACAAAACCAGAATCACCTGATCGTCGCCGGAACCTCTCACGTAAAGACACGGGTCACTGGAACACCTTTCAAATCCAATCTTCTCGACGAACGAATGGAACCTTGCATTCCATGCTCTCGAGGCTTGTTTCAGGCCGTACAGAGACCGATTGAGTTGGCACACTAAATCCTTCCCTTCTTCGAATCCTTCCGGTTGGGTCATGTATATTTCTTCCTCTAACTGACCGTTCAGAAATGCAGTCTTCACATCCATCTGATGGACTGCCATTTTCTGCTCGTTCGCGACAGCTAGCACCACTCGTACGGTGTCTAGTCGCGCAACCGGAGAATATGTTACGGTGTAGTCGAATCCTGCCTTCTGACTGAACCCACGAGCTACAAGTCTCGCCTTGTATCGATTTCCTCCGTCGGCCTCGTTTCGCTTTACCTTGAAGATCCTTGACTTGCACGTTATCGGGACACGGCCTTGGGGTAGCTTGACTAACGTCCACGTATCGTTCCGCTTGAGGGAATCGATCTCTTCGCGTACCGCCACCTCCCATTTTTCCCAATCCGATCTCTTCTTCATCTCAACTAACGATGTCGGCAGATTCTCTACAAAACTTGTGACATTCAGCGCGAATCCGGTGTAATCGATCTCGTACTCGCGATGCCACTCAGGTACCTTCTTCTTCCGTTCCGATTTCTGCTCCGCTGCTGCTGGTTCCGGTGACTTCGGTTCCTGCTCCGATTCTTCGCGAAGTGTTTCATCGACACAGCTGTCGAAATCATCTTCTTCAGCGCCATCCGGCTCATCAGGAATGCTGGCATCTTCATCCTCGCTTTCACTGTCAGACTCGCCTGGCTCCACAGGAACAGAGTACATGTCAGAAACACGATCCGCCTTCCGTACCATTTCCGGTCTAGCTTCTTCCTACGCTCAGTGGGAATGTGCACGTACACATCGGCTCCGAACGTTCGCAGGTTCTGTACGTTTGGCTTACGGCCCTCCCAAATTTCAAATGGGGTCTTACCTTGAGCTATTGCACTAGCAGGGCTGCGATTTGTCAGGTACGCGGCCGTCTGGATCGCAGGGCCCCAAAACTGCTTACTGACTCCACTGTCCTCGAGCATGGATCGCGCCTTCTCTACGAGCGTCCGGTTCATGCGCTCGCTAACGCCGTTCTGTTCGGGAGTGTAGGGGACGGTCCACTCGATTTGGATCCCCTTCTCCTTGCAGAAACTCTGGAACTCTCGACCATTGTATTCTCCGCCGTTGTCACAGCGGAACCGTGATATGCGCTTCTCAAATTTCGCACTCACATACGCCTCGTACTGCTTGAAACGATCGGTCACTTGATCTTTCGAGTCCATTAAGTACACTACCGTGAAACGTGTAAAGTCATCGATGAAGGTAACGAAAAACTTTTCACCTCCAATGCCCACCGGTGTCACAGGGCCACAAACATCCGAATGGATAAGTTCCAGAACTCTTTTCGATCGCCTACCCTCGCGCGCGGAAAAGGGCTTACGAGTCTGTTTGCCTACGAGGCACGGTTCGCAAACAAATTCACCACAAAACTTATCCTTCTTCGCACTCATTCCGGAAACCATTTCATTGTCGATTAGCACTTGCAAGTTCTTCGCACTCAAATGCCCGTAACGACGATGCCAGAGTTCAAGGTCTTTTGGCACTTTACCGGACGGATAAAGCACCAACTAAGACATGGTTCTTCACGAAATAAGTCTAGTTCATAGAGCTTACCACGACGCTCACCGACGGCTATCATATCCGACTCTCTTTCAATTGTCACGACACCACCGGCAAACACAACTTTCAGACCAGCAATCTCCATCTTCCGAACCGACAGGAGATTCACACGCGCTTCCGGAATGTAAAGGACGTTCTTTAGTGTGATGGGAATCGATTTTCCATTTAAAACGGTAAACAGTTTGATCTCACCGTATTCTCTTGCGACGATGGACTCTCCTTCTTTAGCAACTGAGACTGAGCATCGGCTCCTTCATCGGGACCAGCTTCTTGAACAGCGCCCGATTATTCGTGAGATGCTCAGACGAACCAGAGTCGATTATCCAGCTCACCTCTTCCGTTTTCGAAAATACACTACGATTACCATTCACAAAGCACACACCTTTTTCATCTTTTCCTAAGTGCGCACTCGATTTCGTCGATTCCTTCTTTTTGTTTTTCTCCGGACAGTCAACGATTTTGTGTCCTTCACGACCACAACCGTAACACTTCCATTTGTTCTTTTTCCTTTCTTTCCTTGTACCACCATTAATTACCACTAAATGCTGCGCCATCTGTCTTCGCTCTTCCGCTTCCACCGCCGACAACACCGCTCTTCCGCTTGGTCTCCTCGTCAAGCAATCGACACTTAACGAATTCTAACGACAAATTCTCCTCCGATACTGTTTCCTAGTGCTGTTACAACTGCTGCAAAACTCGGCCCCAACGTAAGCAACAGATAGCATACGATGTCAATGTCCTCGCACTTCGCACCGGTCGACTTGTACTCCCGGACAATCCGGTCAAATTTCAGGAAGTGATCCTGTAAACTACCACCATCGTACCGCAGTGTGAGGAGCTTCATTTGAAGGTGGAGACGAGTAGCGATGCTTTTCCGCTCGAAAACTTTTTCCATAGCCAGCCATATCGCTCTCGGGGTCTTTTTATCTTGGATATACTCCAACATGCTGTCACTGATCCGTGAAATGAGCAGTGATTTGCATTTTCTATCCTTCTTCAACCGCTTCTCCATCGCCTTCGTTATCCTGTATCCTGTATGGCTGGAGATTCGCCATCCTTCACCACCAGCTCGTCGACTTCCACTGCTTCCCGCTCGATGCTCGATTCTGAAGCTCGTGTTCCTCCAAGAGCACCAACATCCGGTACTTCCATTGTGGAAAATTCGACCCGTCGAACTGTGGGACTCGTGCCGTTTCTCCTTCCTTTTCCATTTCGATACGCGAAAAACTCACTTTTTACCGGTAACCGCGATCACTGGGCCCATAACCTAATGGGAAATGACGGGCAGTGATACATCGGCATTATGATAGAGTCACGGCGATTTACTATAAACGTGTTTTTATTTAACCTTTAAGAAAACGATCTGTTGTTGTGTAATGTAAGAAACTGAATAAATGATTTCACACGCGGTTGCCATGCGCTCGCCTGTTGACAGCTCGATTGCTGGTGGGTTCGGCCGGTTGGTCGATACAATAGGGTTCGGACGTTGCAACACTCAACACCCCCGCTCAATGTCCGGAACCTGCCAACCCCATATTGGTTCGATGCTTCTGGAACAGGCCCACTGGCAAGCCCTTGGTCATAATATCGGCTAACTGTTCACCAGTCGGGACGTAACGTACCACAATACGCCCCCGCTGAATCTCCTCATGTACACATATCGATGCTTGACGTCTACGTGCTTTAAGCGGCCAGTGTCCCGCTCGTCTTCCACCACACTCGAATCGTCGACATGTTATCCTCGTAGTACACAACCGGACTCTCCGGTTCTCTCGACAGATCCTTCAGCAGACGAACCAGCCAAACTCCGTGACACACAGCCGTGCAAAGCGCCACAAGCTCAGCTTCCGTTGATGATAAGGAAATCGTCGATTGTTTTCTCGTCAACCAGCTTACAACAGTACTGCCACACACTCGAAAGACGTATCCTGTTAGCGACCGTCTGTCCACAGGATCGTTCGCCCAATCCGCATCGGCGAAAGCATCAATCAACGATGCTTCATCCTTCGCCCGGAACACCAGTCCCAAGTCTAGCGTTCCCTTAATATAACGTAGCACTCTCTTGGTGTGTTGTACCCAATGCTGCTCAGTCGGACAGCTTTGAAATTGGCTCAGGTAGCTGACTGCTGCACACAGATCTGGTCTTGACGTCAGTGTTACGTACGTCAGACATCCGATGAGCTCTCTATACGGCTTATCGGTACGTTCCGCTTCTTCTCCTTTCCGCAAACTGTCGGACATGCCAAAACGTCGAAGCAAACTCTCCAGAAACTCTCCTTTGGCTGATTCGCAAAACTCTCCTCTCCACGTCTCGATCAATTCTCATACCGAGAAAGCTTCGCACTTCCCCGACGTTTGTCATTTCAAACTCGTTCGCTAGACAACGCTTTACCGTCTCCACGTCACCGTCTCAGGTTGCGGCCAACCACCAGCAGGTCGTCGACAAACAAAACCAGAATCACCTGATCGTCGCCGGAACCTCTCACGTAAAGACACGGGTCACTGGAACACCTTTCAAATCCAATCTTCTCGACGAACGAATGGAACCTTGCATTCCATGCTCTCGAGGCTTGTTTCAGGCCGTACAGAGACCGATTGAGTTGGCACACTAAATCCTTCCCTTCTTCGAATCCTTCCGGTTGGGTCATGTATATTTCTTCCTCTAACTGACCGTTCAGAAATGCAGTCTTCACATCCATCTGATGGACTGCCATTTTCTGCTCGTTCGCGACAGCTAGCACCACTCGTACGGTGTCTAGTCGCGCAACCGGAGAATATGTTACGGTGTAGTCGAATCCTGCCTTCTGACTGAACCCACGAGCTACAAGTCTCGCCTTGTATCGATTTCCTCCGTCGGCCTCGTTTCGCTTTACCTTGAAGATCCTTGACTTGCACGTTATCGGGACACGGCCTTGGGGTAGCTTGACTAACGTCCACGTATCGTTCCGCTTGAGGGAATCGATCTCTTCGCGTACCGCCACCTCCCATTTTTCCCAATCCGATCTCTTCTTCATCTCAACTAACGATGTCGGCAGATTCTCTACAAAACTTGTGACATTCAGCGCGAATCCGGTGTAATCGATCTCGTACTCGCGATGCCACTCAGGTACCTTCTTCTTCCGTTCCGATTTCTGCTCCGCTGCTGCTGGTTCCGGTGACTTCGGTTCCTGCTCCGATTCTTCGCGAAGTGTTTCATCGACACAGCTGTCGAAATCATCTTCTTCAGCGCCATCCGGCTCATCAGGAATGCTGGCATCTTCATCCTCGCTTTCACTGTCAGACTCGCCTGGCTCCACAGGAACAGAGTACATGTCAGAAACACGATCCGCCTTCCGTACCATTTCCGGTCTAGCTTCTTCCTACGCTCAGTGGGAATGTGCACGTACACATCGGCTCCGAACGTTCGCAGGTTCTGTACGTTTGGCTTACGGCCCTCCCAAATTTCAAATGGGGTCTTACCTTGAGCTATTGCACTAGCAGGGCTGCGATTTGTCAGGTACGCGGCCGTCTGGATCGCAGGGCCCCAAAACTGCTTACTGACTCCACTGTCCTCGAGCATGGATCGCGCCTTCTCTACGAGCGTCCGGTTCATGCGCTCGCTAACGCCGTTCTGTTCGGGAGTGTAGGGGACGGTCCACTCGATTTGGATCCCCTTCTCCTTGCAGAAACTCTGGAACTCTCGACCATTGTATTCTCCGCCGTTGTCACAGCGGAACCGTGATATGCGCTTCTCAAATTTCGCACTCACATACGCCTCGTACTGCTTGAAACGATCGGTCACTTGATCTTTCGAGTCCATTAAGTACACTACCGTGAAACGTGTAAAGTCATCGATGAAGGTAACGAAAAACTTTTCACCTCCAATGCCCACCGGTGTCACAGGGCCACAAACATCCGAATGGATAAGTTCCAGAACTCTTTTCGATCGCCTACCCTCGCGCGCGGAAAAGGGCTTACGAGTCTGTTTGCCTACGAGGCACGGTTCGCAAACAAATTCACCACAAAACTTATCCTTCTTCGCACTCATTCCGGAAACCATTTCATTGTCGATTAGCACTTGCAAGTTCTTCGCACTCAAATGCCCGTAACGACGATGCCAGAGTTCAAGGTCTTTTGGCACTTTACCGGACGGATAAAGCACCAACTAAGACATGGTTCTTCACGAAATAAGTCTAGTTCATAGAGCTTACCACGACGCTCACCGACGGCTATCATATCCGACTCTCTTTCAATTGTCACGACACCACCGGCAAACACAACTTTCAGACCAGCAATCTCCATCTTCCGAACCGACAGGAGATTCACACGCGCTTCCGGAATGTAAAGGACGTTCTTTAGTGTGATGGGAATCGATTTTCCATTTAAAACGGTAAACAGTTTGATCTCACCGTATTCTCTTGCGACGATGGACTCTCCTTCTTTAGCAACTGAGACTGAGCATCGGCTCCTTCATCGGGACCAGCTTCTTGAACAGCGCCCGATTATTCGTGAGATGCTCAGACGAACCAGAGTCGATTATCCAGCTCACCTCTTCCGTTTTCGAAAATACACTACGATTACCATTCACAAAGCACACACCTTTTTCATCTTTTCCTAAGTGCGCACTCGATTTCGTCGATTCCTTCTTTTTGTTTTTCTCCGGACAGTCAACGATTTTGTGTCCTTCACGACCACAACCGTAACACTTCCATTTGTTCTTTTTCCTTTCTTTCCTTGTACCACCATTAATTACCACTAAATGCTGCGCCATCTGTCTTCGCTCTTCCGCTTCCACCGCCGACAACACCGCTCTTCCGCTTGGTCTCCTCGTCAAGCAATCGACACTTAACGAATTCTAACGACAAATTCTCCTCCGATACTGTTTCCTAGTGCTGTTACAACTGCTGCAAAACTCGGCCCCAACGTAAGCAACAGATAGCATACGATGTCAATGTCCTCGCACTTCGCACCGGTCGACTTGTACTCCCGGACAATCCGGTCAAATTTCAGGAAGTGATCCTGTAAACTACCACCATCGTACCGCAGTGTGAGGAGCTTCATTTGAAGGTGGAGACGAGTAGCGATGCTTTTCCGCTCGAAAACTTTTTCCATAGCCAGCCATATCGCTCTCGGGGTCTTTTTATCTTGGATATACTCCAACATGCTGTCACTGATCCGTGAAATGAGCAGTGATTTGCATTTTCTATCCTTCTTCAACCGCTTCTCCATCGCCTTCGTTATCCTGTATCCTGTATGGCTGGAGATTCGCCATCCTTCACCACCAGCTCGTCGACTTCCACTGCTTCCCGCTCGATGCTCGATTCTGAAGCTCGTGTTCCTCCAAGAGCACCAACATCCGGTACTTCCATTGTGGAAAATTCGACCCGTCGAACTGTGGGACTCGTGCCGTTTCTCCTTCCTTTTCCATTTCGATACGCGAAAAACTCACTTTTTACCGGTAACCGCGATCACTGGGCCCATAACCTAATGGGAAATGACGGGCAGTGATACATCGGCATTATGATAGAGTCACGGCGATTTACTATAAACGTGTTTTTATTTAACCTTTAAGAAAACGATCTGTTGTTGTGTAATGTAAGAAACTGAATAAATGATTTCACACGCGGTTGCCATGCGCTCGCCTGTTGACAGCTCGATTGCTGGTGGGTTCGGCCGGTTGGTCGATACAATAGGGTTCGGACGTTGCAACACTCAACACCCCCGCTCAATGTCCGGAACCTGCCAACCCCATATTGGTTCGATGCTTCTGGAACAGGCCCACTGGCAAGCCCTTGGTCATAATATCGGCTAACTGTTCACCAGTCGGGACGTAACGTACCACAATACGCCCCCGCTGAATCTCCTCATGTACACATATCGATGCTTGACGTCTACGTGCTTTAAGCGGCCAGTGTCCCGCTCGTCTTCCACCACACTCGAATCGTCGACATGTTATCCTCGTAGTACACAACCGGACTCTCCGGTTCTCTCGACAGATCCTTCAGCAGACGAACCAGCCAAACTCCGTGACACACAGCCGTGCAAAGCGCCACAAGCTCAGCTTCCGTTGATGATAAGGAAATCGTCGATTGTTTTCTCGTCAACCAGCTTACAACAGTACTGCCACACACTCGAAAGACGTATCCTGTTAGCGACCGTCTGTCCACAGGATCGTTCGCCCAATCCGCATCGGCGAAAGCATCAATCAACGATGCTTCATCCTTCGCCCGGAACACCAGTCCCAAGTCTAGCGTTCCCTTAATATAACGTAGCACTCTCTTGGTGTGTTGTACCCAATGCTGCTCAGTCGGACAGCTTTGAAATTGGCTCAGGTAGCTGACTGCTGCACACAGATCTGGTCTTGACGTCAGTGTTACGTACGTCAGACATCCGATGAGCTCTCTATACGGCTTATCGGTACGTTCCGCTTCTTCTCCTTTCCGCAAACTGTCGGACATGCCAAAACGTCGAAGCAAACTCTCCAGAAACTCTCCTTTGGCTGATTCGCAAAACTCTCCTCTCCACGTCTCGATCAATTCTCATACCGAGAAAGCTTCGCACTTCCCCGACGTTTGTCATTTCAAACTCGTTCGCTAGACAACGCTTTACCGTCTCCACGTCACCGTCTCAGGTTGCGGCCAACCACCAGCAGGTCGTCGACAAACAAAACCAGAATCACCTGATCGTCGCCGGAACCTCTCACGTAAAGACACGGGTCACTGGAACACCTTTCAAATCCAATCTTCTCGACGAACGAATGGAACCTTGCATTCCATGCTCTCGAGGCTTGTTTCAGGCCGTACAGAGACCGATTGAGTTGGCACACTAAATCCTTCCCTTCTTCGAATCCTTCCGGTTGGGTCATGTATATTTCTTCCTCTAACTGACCGTTCAGAAATGCAGT
Source organism: Toxorhynchites rutilus septentrionalis (assembly GCF_029784135.1). NCBI lineage: Eukaryota > Metazoa > Arthropoda > Insecta > Diptera > Culicidae > Toxorhynchites > Toxorhynchites rutilus. The sequence goes on along the minus strand of NW_026599669.1, from coordinate 9,185 downwards.
CTTCACATCCATCTGATGGACTGCCATTTTCTGCTCGTTCGCGACAGCTAGCACCACTCGTACGGTGTCTAGTCGCGCAACCGGAGAATATGTTACGGTGTAGTCGAATCCTGCCTTCTGACTGAACCCACGAGCTACAAGTCTCGCCTTGTATCGATTTCCTCCGTCGGCCTCGTTTCGCTTTACCTTGAAGATCCTTGACTTGCACGTTATCGGGACACGGCCTTGGGGTAGCTTGACTAACGTCCACGTATCGTTCCGCTTGAGGGAATCGATCTCTTCGCGTACCGCCACCTCCCATTTTTCCCAATCCGATCTCTTCTTCATCTCAACTAACGATGTCGGCAGATTCTCTACAAAACTTGTGACATTCAGCGCGAATCCGGTGTAATCGATCTCGTACTCGCGATGCCACTCAGGTACCTTCTTCTTCCGTTCCGATTTCTGCTCCGCTGCTGCTGGTTCCGGTGACTTCGGTTCCTGCTCCGATTCTTCGCGAAGTGTTTCATCGACACAGCTGTCGAAATCATCTTCTTCAGCGCCATCCGGCTCATCAGGAATGCTGGCATCTTCATCCTCGCTTTCACTGTCAGACTCGCCTGGCTCCACAGGAACAGAGTACATGTCAGAAACACGATCCGCCTTCCGTACCATTTCCGGTCTAGCTTCTTCCTACGCTCAGTGGGAATGTGCACGTACACATCGGCTCCGAACGTTCGCAGGTTCTGTACGTTTGGCTTACGGCCCTCCCAAATTTCAAATGGGGTCTTACCTTGAGCTATTGCACTAGCAGGGCTGCGATTTGTCAGGTACGCGGCCGTCTGGATCGCAGGGCCCCAAAACTGCTTACTGACTCCACTGTCCTCGAGCATGGATCGCGCCTTCTCTACGAGCGTCCGGTTCATGCGCTCGCTAACGCCGTTCTGTTCGGGAGTGTAGGGGACGGTCCACTCGATTTGGATCCCCTTCTCCTTGCAGAAACTCTGGAACTCTCGACCATTGTATTCTCCGCCGTTGTCACAGCGGAACCGTGATATGCGCTTCTCAAATTTCGCACTCACATACGCCTCGTACTGCTTGAAACGATCGGTCACTTGATCTTTCGAGTCCATTAAGTACACTACCGTGAAACGTGTAAAGTCATCGATGAAGGTAACGAAAAACTTTTCACCTCCAATGCCCACCGGTGTCACAGGGCCACAAACATCCGAATGGATAAGTTCCAGAACTCTTTTCGATCGCCTACCCTCGCGCGCGGAAAAGGGCTTACGAGTCTGTTTGCCTACGAGGCACGGTTCGCAAACAAATTCACCACAAAACTTATCCTTCTTCGCACTCATTCCGGAAACCATTTCATTGTCGATTAGCACTTGCAAGTTCTTCGCACTCAAATGCCCGTAACGACGATGCCAGAGTTCAAGGTCTTTTGGCACTTTACCGGACGGATAAAGCACCAACTAAGACATGGTTCTTCACGAAATAAGTCTAGTTCATAGAGCTTACCACGACGCTCACCGACGGCTATCATATCCGACTCTCTTTCAATTGTCACGACACCACCGGCAAACACAACTTTCAGACCAGCAATCTCCATCTTCCGAACCGACAGGAGATTCACACGCGCTTCCGGAATGTAAAGGACGTTCTTTAGTGTGATGGGAATCGATTTTCCATTTAAAACGGTAAACAGTTTGATCTCACCGTATTCTCTTGCGACGATGGACTCTCCTTCTTTAGCAACTGAGACTGAGCATCGGCTCCTTCATCGGGACCAGCTTCTTGAACAGCGCCCGATTATTCGTGAGATGCTCAGACGAACCAGAGTCGATTATCCAGCTCACCTCTTCCGTTTTCGAAAATACACTACGATTACCATTCACAAAGCACACACCTTTTTCATCTTTTCCTAAGTGCGCACTCGATTTCGTCGATTCCTTCTTTTTGTTTTTCTCCGGACAGTCAACGATTTTGTGTCCTTCACGACCACAACCGTAACACTTCCATTTGTTCTTTTTCCTTTCTTTCCTTGTACCACCATTAATTACCACTAAATGCTGCGCCATCTGTCTTCGCTCTTCCGCTTCCACCGCCGACAACACCGCTCTTCCGCTTGGTCTCCTCGTCAAGCAATCGACACTTAACGAATTCTAACGACAAATTCTCCTCCGATACTGTTTCCTAGTGCTGTTACAACTGCTGCAAAACTCGGCCCCAACGTAAGCAACAGATAGCATACGATGTCAATGTCCTCGCACTTCGCACCGGTCGACTTGTACTCCCGGACAATCCGGTCAAATTTCAGGAAGTGATCCTGTAAACTACCACCATCGTACCGCAGTGTGAGGAGCTTCATTTGAAGGTGGAGACGAGTAGCGATGCTTTTCCGCTCGAAAACTTTTTCCATAGCCAGCCATATCGCTCTCGGGGTCTTTTTATCTTGGATATACTCCAACATGCTGTCACTGATCCGTGAAATGAGCAGTGATTTGCATTTTCTATCCTTCTTCAACCGCTTCTCCATCGCCTTCGTTATCCTGTATCCTGTATGGCTGGAGATTCGCCATCCTTCACCACCAGCTCGTCGACTTCCACTGCTTCCCGCTCGATGCTCGATTCTGAAGCTCGTGTTCCTCCAAGAGCACCAACATCCGGTACTTCCATTGTGGAAAATTCGACCCGTCGAACTGTGGGACTCGTGCCGTTTCTCCTTCCTTTTCCATTTCGATACGCGAAAAACTCACTTTTTACCGGTAACCGCGATCACTGGGCCCATAACCTAATGGGAAATGACGGGCAGTGATACATCGGCATTATGATAGAGTCACGGCGATTTACTATAAACGTGTTTTTATTTAACCTTTAAGAAAACGATCTGTTGTTGTGTAATGTAAGAAACTGAATAAATGATTTCACACGCGGTTGCCATGCGCTCGCCTGTTGACAGCTCGATTGCTGGTGGGTTCGGCCGGTTGGTCGATACAATAGGGTTCGGACGTTGCAACACTCAACACCCCCGCTCAATGTCCGGAACCTGCCAACCCCATATTGGTTCGATGCTTCTGGAACAGGCCCACTGGCAAGCCCTTGGTCATAATATCGGCTAACTGTTCACCAGTCGGGACGTAACGTACCACAATACGCCCCCGCTGAATCTCCTCATGTACACATATCGATGCTTGACGTCTACGTGCTTTAAGCGGCCAGTGTCCCGCTCGTCTTCCACCACACTCGAATCGTCGACATGTTATCCTCGTAGTACACAACCGGACTCTCCGGTTCTCTCGACAGATCCTTCAGCAGACGAACCAGCCAAACTCCGTGACACACAGCCGTGCAAAGCGCCACAAGCTCAGCTTCCGTTGATGATAAGGAAATCGTCGATTGTTTTCTCGTCAACCAGCTTACAACAGTACTGCCACACACTCGAAAGACGTATCCTGTTAGCGACCGTCTGTCCACAGGATCGTTCGCCCAATCCGCATCGGCGAAAGCATCAATCAACGATGCTTCATCCTTCGCCCGGAACACCAGTCCCAAGTCTAGCGTTCCCTTAATATAACGTAGCACTCTCTTGGTGTGTTGTACCCAATGCTGCTCAGTCGGACAGCTTTGAAATTGGCTCAGGTAGCTGACTGCTGCACACAGATCTGGTCTTGACGTCAGTGTTACGTACGTCAGACATCCGATGAGCTCTCTATACGGCTTATCGGTACGTTCCGCTTCTTCTCCTTTCCGCAAACTGTCGGACATGCCAAAACGTCGAAGCAAACTCTCCAGAAACTCTCCTTTGGCTGATTCGCAAAACTCTCCTCTCCACGTCTCGATCAATTCTCATACCGAGAAAGCTTCGCACTTCCCCGACGTTTGTCATTTCAAACTCGTTCGCTAGACAACGCTTTACCGTCTCCACGTCACCGTCTCAGGTTGCGGCCAACCACCAGCAGGTCGTCGACAAACAAAACCAGAATCACCTGATCGTCGCCGGAACCTCTCACGTAAAGACACGGGTCACTGGAACACCTTTCAAATCCAATCTTCTCGACGAACGAATGGAACCTTGCATTCCATGCTCTCGAGGCTTGTTTCAGGCCGTACAGAGACCGATTGAGTTGGCACACTAAATCCTTCCCTTCTTCGAATCCTTCCGGTTGGGTCATGTATATTTCTTCCTCTAACTGACCGTTCAGAAATGCAGTCTTCACATCCATCTGATGGACTGCCATTTTCTGCTCGTTCGCGACAGCTAGCACCACTCGTACGGTGTCTAGTCGCGCAACCGGAGAATATGTTACGGTGTAGTCGAATCCTGCCTTCTGACTGAACCCACGAGCTACAAGTCTCGCCTTGTATCGATTTCCTCCGTCGGCCTCGTTTCGCTTTACCTTGAAGATCCTTGACTTGCACGTTATCGGGACACGGCCTTGGGGTAGCTTGACTAACGTCCACGTATCGTTCCGCTTGAGGGAATCGATCTCTTCGCGTACCGCCACCTCCCATTTTTCCCAATCCGATCTCTTCTTCATCTCAACTAACGATGTCGGCAGATTCTCTACAAAACTTGTGACATTCAGCGCGAATCCGGTGTAATCGATCTCGTACTCGCGATGCCACTCAGGTACCTTCTTCTTCCGTTCCGATTTCTGCTCCGCTGCTGCTGGTTCCGGTGACTTCGGTTCCTGCTCCGATTCTTCGCGAAGTGTTTCATCGACACAGCTGTCGAAATCATCTTCTTCAGCGCCATCCGGCTCATCAGGAATGCTGGCATCTTCATCCTCGCTTTCACTGTCAGACTCGCCTGGCTCCACAGGAACAGAGTACATGTCAGAAACACGATCCGCCTTCCGTACCATTTCCGGTCTAGCTTCTTCCTACGCTCAGTGGGAATGTGCACGTACACATCGGCTCCGAACGTTCGCAGGTTCTGTACGTTTGGCTTACGGCCCTCCCAAATTTCAAATGGGGTCTTACCTTGAGCTATTGCACTAGCAGGGCTGCGATTTGTCAGGTACGCGGCCGTCTGGATCGCAGGGCCCCAAAACTGCTTACTGACTCCACTGTCCTCGAGCATGGATCGCGCCTTCTCTACGAGCGTCCGGTTCATGCGCTCGCTAACGCCGTTCTGTTCGGGAGTGTAGGGGACGGTCCACTCGATTTGGATCCCCTTCTCCTTGCAGAAACTCTGGAACTCTCGACCATTGTATTCTCCGCCGTTGTCACAGCGGAACCGTGATATGCGCTTCTCAAATTTCGCACTCACATACGCCTCGTACTGCTTGAAACGATCGGTCACTTGATCTTTCGAGTCCATTAAGTACACTACCGTGAAACGTGTAAAGTCATCGATGAAGGTAACGAAAAACTTTTCACCTCCAATGCCCACCGGTGTCACAGGGCCACAAACATCCGAATGGATAAGTTCCAGAACTCTTTTCGATCGCCTACCCTCGCGCGCGGAAAAGGGCTTACGAGTCTGTTTGCCTACGAGGCACGGTTCGCAAACAAATTCACCACAAAACTTATCCTTCTTCGCACTCATTCCGGAAACCATTTCATTGTCGATTAGCACTTGCAAGTTCTTCGCACTCAAATGCCCGTAACGACGATGCCAGAGTTCAAGGTCTTTTGGCACTTTACCGGACGGATAAAGCACCAACTAAGACATGGTTCTTCACGAAATAAGTCTAGTTCATAGAGCTTACCACGACGCTCACCGACGGCTATCATATCCGACTCTCTTTCAATTGTCACGACACCACCGGCAAACACAACTTTCAGACCAGCAATCTCCATCTTCCGAACCGACAGGAGATTCACACGCGCTTCCGGAATGTAAAGGACGTTCTTTAGTGTGATGGGAATCGATTTTCCATTTAAAACGGTAAACAGTTTGATCTCACCGTATTCTCTTGCGACGATGGACTCTCCTTCTTTAGCAACTGAGACTGAGCATCGGCTCCTTCATCGGGACCAGCTTCTTGAACAGCGCCCGATTATTCGTGAGATGCTCAGACGAACCAGAGTCGATTATCCAGCTCACCTCTTCCGTTTTCGAAAATACACTACGATTACCATTCACAAAGCACACACCTTTTTCATCTTTTCCTAAGTGCGCACTCGATTTCGTCGATTCCTTCTTTTTGTTTTTCTCCGGACAGTCAACGATTTTGTGTCCTTCACGACCACAACCGTAACACTTCCATTTGTTCTTTTTCCTTTCTTTCCTTGTACCACCATTAATTACCACTAAATGCTGCGCCATCTGTCTTCGCTCTTCCGCTTCCACCGCCGACAACACCGCTCTTCCGCTTGGTCTCCTCGTCAAGCAATCGACACTTAACGAATTCTAACGACAAATTCTCCTCCGATACTGTTTCCTAGTGCTGTTACAACTGCTGCAAAACTCGGCCCCAACGTAAGCAACAGATAGCATACGATGTCAATGTCCTCGCACTTCGCACCGGTCGACTTGTACTCCCGGACAATCCGGTCAAATTTCAGGAAGTGATCCTGTAAACTACCACCATCGTACCGCAGTGTGAGGAGCTTCATTTGAAGGTGGAGACGAGTAGCGATGCTTTTCCGCTCGAAAACTTTTTCCATAGCCAGCCATATCGCTCTCGGGGTCTTTTTATCTTGGATATACTCCAACATGCTGTCACTGATCCGTGAAATGAGCAGTGATTTGCATTTTCTATCCTTCTTCAACCGCTTCTCCATCGCCTTCGTTATCCTGTATCCTGTATGGCTGGAGATTCGCCATCCTTCACCACCAGCTCGTCGACTTCCACTGCTTCCCGCTCGATGCTCGATTCTGAAGCTCGTGTTCCTCCAAGAGCACCAACATCCGGTACTTCCATTGTGGAAAATTCGACCCGTCGAACTGTGGGACTCGTGCCGTTTCTCCTTCCTTTTCCATTTCGATACGCGAAAAACTCACTTTTTACCGGTAACCGCGATCACTGGGCCCATAACCTAATGGGAAATGACGGGCAGTGATACATCGGCATTATGATAGAGTCACGGCGATTTACTATAAACGTGTTTTTATTTAACCTTTAAGAAAACGATCTGTTGTTGTGTAATGTAAGAAACTGAATAAATGATTTCACACGCGGTTGCCATGCGCTCGCCTGTTGACAGCTCGATTGCTGGTGGGTTCGGCCGGTTGGTCGATACAATAGGGTTCGGACGTTGCAAACACTCAACACCCCCGCTCAATGTCCGGAACCTGCCAACCCCATATTGGTTCGATGCTTCTGGAACAGGCCCACTGGCAAGCCCTTGGTCATAATATCGGCTAACTGTTCACCAGTCGGGACGTAACGTACCACAATACGCCCCCGCTGAATCTCCTCATGTACACATATCGATGCTTGACGTCTACGTGCTTTAAGCGGCCAGTGTCCCGCTCGTCTTCCACCACACTCGAATCGTCGACATGTTATCCTCGTAGTACACAACCGGACTCTCCGGTTCTCTCGACAGATCCTTCAGCAGACGAACCAGCCAAACTCCGTGACACACAGCCGTGCAAAGCGCCACAAGCTCAGCTTCCGTTGATGATAAGGAAATCGTCGATTGTTTTCTCGTCAACCAGCTTACAACAGTACTGCCACACACTCGAAAGACGTATCCTGTTAGCGACCGTCTGTCCACAGGATCGTTCGCCCAATCCGCATCGGCGAAAGCATCAATCAACGATGCTTCATCCTTCGCCCGGAACACCAGTCCCAAGTCTAGCGTTCCCTTAATATAACGTAGCACTCTCTTGGTGTGTTGTACCCAATGCTGCTCAGTCGGACAGCTTTGAAATTGGCTCAGGTAGCTGACTGCTGCACACAGATCTGGTCTTGACGTCAGTGTTACGTACGTCAGACATCCGATGAGCTCTCTATACGGCTTATCGGTACGTTCCGCTTCTTCTCCTTTCCGCAAACTGTCGGACATGCCAAAACGTCGAAGCAAACTCTCCAGAAACTCTCCTTTGGCTGATTCGCAAAACTCTCCTCTCCACGTCTCGATCAATTCTCATACCGAGAAAGCTTCGCACTTCCCCGACGTTTGTCATTTCAAACTCGTTCGCTAGACAACGCTTTACCGTCTCCACGTCACCGTCTCAGGTTGCGGCCAACCACCAGCAGGTCGTCGACAAACAAAACCAGAATCACCTGATCGTCGCCGGAACCTCTCACGTAAAGACACGGGTCACTGGAACACCTTTCAAATCCAATCTTCTCGACGAACGAATGGAACCTTGCATTCCATGCTCTCGAGGCTTGTTTCAGGCCGTACAGAGACCGATTGAGTTGGCACACTAAATCCTTCCCTTCTTCGAATCCTTCCGGTTGGGTCATGTATATTTCTTCCTCTAACTGACCGTTCAGAAATGCAGTCTTCACATCCATCTGATGGACTGCCATTTTCTGCTCGTTCGCGACAGCTAGCACCACTCGTACGGTGTCTAGTCGCGCAACCGGAGAATATGTTACGGTGTAGTCGAATCCTGCCTTCTGACTGAACCCACGAGCTACAAGTCTCGCCTTGTATCGATTTCCTCCGTCGGCCTCGTTTCGCTTTACCTTGAAGATCCTTGACTTGCACGTTATCGGGACACGGCCTTGGGGTAGCTTGACTAACGTCCACGTATCGTTCCGCTTGAGGGAATCGATCTCTTCGCGTACCGCCACCTCCCATTTTTCCCAATCCGATCTCTTCTTCATCTCAACTAACGATGTCGGCAGATTCTCTACAAAACTTGTGACATTCAGCGCGAATCCGGTGTAATCGATCTCGTACTCGCGATGCCACTCAGGTACCTTCTTCTTCCGTTCCGATTTCTGCTCCGCTGCTGCTGGTTCCGGTGACTTCGGTTCCTGCTCCGATTCTTCGCGAAGTGTTTCATCGACACAGCTGTCGAAATCATCTTCTTCAGCGCCATCCGGCTCATCAGGAATGCTGGCATCTTCATCCTCGCTTTCACTGTCAGACTCGCCTGGCTCCACAGGAACAGAGTACATGTCAGAAACACGATCCGCCTTCCGTACCATTTCCGGTCTAGCTTCTTCCTACGCTCAGTGGGAATGTGCACGTACACATCGGCTCCGAACGTTCGCAGGTTCTGTACGTTTGGCTTACGGCCCTCCCAAATTTCAAATGGGGTCTTACCTTGAGCTATTGCACTAGCA
>NW_026599667.1:0-32529 GCF_029784135.1 Toxorhynchites rutilus septentrionalis | reverse complement strand
AACTTGACCCCACCCGTACGGCATCGTACTACCGAACATCCATACAAGCTTCGCAAGTTATGCCTCAAACTTTTCACTCACCAACTTTCCCCACAATAGTGTAAACATGGTCATACCAACGTTGCCTCGGTATGGGTATATACCACACTGGGGACATCGTTATAGGAGTGCTTGGATAGACTTGTACCGCTAGCCGAGACACCATGCTGGGTCGGGAAATGTTCACGCACCGCAATCGGTACCAGTGCCGGGTGTCGGTCATATTCCGATGGGGGGTAACCCTACTATTGAACTCGTACTTGTACTTGGGCCGTGCCTAAGGTGTTGGTTGTTTCAATAGTTGGTTACTTGTTTCAATAGTTGACATTTTTTCAATAGTTGAACTTTTTTCCAACAGTTTCAGTTTTCCCGTAGGTAAAGATGATGATGTGTGACCAATGTGTGAATGTGTTGTTTTTTTTTTCAATAGTCATGTACGCGCCGTTGTCGATGTTATACACACTGCGTACTGCGGGTGAGAAATAAAACAAACTGTTGTGCTGTGCTGTGCTTGATGTTGGCTTGGTGTTATTGTATTATCGAATTGGACTTAATACCAGTGCCGGGCCGATGCACACACTGCGTACTGCGAGTGCTGGCTCGCGCAGTGACAAATTAAACAAACTGTTGCGCTGTTGTGTTGTGTGCGCTGTGTGGGGGAGACTTTTCATCACACTTGACACGCGCATTCTTACCCTCGATGTTGCCTTGGTGTTATTGTGTTATCGAATTGGACTTAATATCAGTGCCGGACTGTTGCGCTGTTGTGTTGTGTGCGCTGTGCGGGGGACTTTTCCAACACTTGACACTTGCATTCCGGGACGTGGACGCTTTCTGGGACTTAGTGTTATTGTCGGCGGGGCAGTGTTTTACACATTGCGTACTGCGGGGGTTGGCTCGCGCAGCGCTGTTGTGTGCTGTATGCTGGGGGACTTGGACGCTTTCTGGCACTTAGTGTTATTGTCGGCGGGGCAGTGTTTTACACATTGCGTACTGCGAGTGCTGGCTTGCGCAGTGAGAAATTCAACAAACCGTTGCGCTGTTGTGTTGTGTGCGCTGTGTGGGGACTTTTCCAACACTTGACACTTTGCATTCCGGGACGTGGACGCGTTCTGGACTTGGTGTTATTGCCGACGGGGCAGTGTTATACACACTGCGTACTGCGAGTGCTGGCTTGCGCAGTGAGAAATTCAACAAACCGTTGCGCTGTTGTGTTGTGTGCGCTGTGTGGGGACTTTTCCAACACTTGACACTTTGCATTCCTGGACGTGGACGCGTTCTGGGTCTTAGTGTTATGGTCGACGGGGCAGTGTTTTACACATTGCGTACTGCGGGGGTTGGCTCGCGCAGCGCTGTTGTGTGCTGTATGCTGGGGGGACTTGGACGCTTTCTGCACTTAGTGTTATTGTCGGCGGGGCAGTGTTTTACACATTGCGTACTGCGAGTGCTGGCTTGCGCAGTGAGAAATTCAACAAACCGTTGCGCTGTTGTGTTGTGTGCGCTGTGTGGGGACTTTTCCAACACTTGACACTTTGCATTCCGGGACGTGGACGCGTTCTGGGACTTGGTGTTATTGCCGACGGGGCAGTGTTATACACACTGCGTACTGCGAGTGCTGGCTTGCGCAGTGAGAATTCAACAAACCGTTGCGCTGTTGTGTTGTGTGCGCTGTGTGGGGGACTTTTCCAACACTTGACACTTTGCATTCCTGGACGTGGACGCGTTCTGGGTCTTAGTGTTATGGTCGACGGGGCAGTGTTTTACACATTGCGTACTGCGGGGGTTGGCTCGCGCAGCGCTGTTGTGTGCTGTATGCTGGGGGACTTGGACGCTTTCTGGCACTTAGTGTTATTGTCGGCGGGGCAGTGTTTTACACATTGCGTACTGCGAGTGCTGGCTTGCGCAGTGAGAAATTCAACAAACCGTTGCGCTGTTGTGTTGTGTGCGCTGTGTGGGGGACTTTTCCAACACTTGACACTTTGCATTCCTGGACGTGGACGCGTTCTGGGTCTTAGTGTTATGGTCGACGGGGCAGTGTTTTACACATTGCGTACTGCGGGGTTGGCTCGCGCAGCGCTGTTGTGTGCTGTATGCTGGGGGGACTTGGACGCTTTCTGGCACTTAGTGTTATTGTCGGCGGGGCAGTGTTTTACACATTGCGTACTGCGAGTGCTGGCTTGCGCAGTGAGAAATTCAACAAACCGTTGCGCTGTTGTGTTGTGTGCGCTGTGTGGGGGACTTTTCAACACTTGACACTTTGCATTCCGGGACGTGGACGCGTTCTGGGACTTGGTGTTATTGCCGACGGGGCAGTGTTATACACACTGCGTACTGCGAGTGCTGGCTTGCGCAGTGAGAAATTCAACAAACCGTTGCGCTGTTGTGTTGTGTGCGCTGTGTGGGGGACTTTTCCAACACTTGACACTTTGCATTCCTGGACGTGGACGCGTTCTGGGTCTTAGTGTTATGGTCGACGGGGCAGTGTTTTACACATTGCGTACTGCGGGGGTTGGCTCGCGCAGCGCTGTTGTGTGCTGTATGCTGGGGGGACTTGACGCTTTCTGGCACTTAGTGTTATTGTCGGCGGGCAGTGTTTTACACATTGCGTACTGCGAGTGCTGGCTTGCGCAGTGAGAAATTCAACAAACCGTTGCGCTGTTGTGTTGTGTGCGCTGTGTGGGGGACTTTTCCAACACTTGACACTTTGCATTCCTGGACGTGGACGCGTTCTGGGTCTTAGTGTTATGGTCGACGGGGCAGTGTTTTACACATTGCGTACTGCGGGGGTTGGCTCGCGCAGCGCTGTTGTGTGCTGTATGCTGGGGGGACTTGGACGCTTTCTGGCACTTAGTGTTATTGTCGGCGGGGCAGTGTTTTACACATTGCGTACTGCGAGTGCTGGCTTGCGCAGTGAGAAATTCAACAAACCGTTGCGCTGTTGTGTTGTGTGCGCTGTGTGGGGGACTTTTCCAACACTTGACACTTTGCATTCCGGGACGTGGACGCGTTCTGGGACTTGGTGTTATTGCCGACGGGGCAGTGTTATACACACTGCGTACTGCGAGTGCTGGCTTGCGCAGTGAGAAATTCAACAAACCGTTGCGCTGTTGTGTTGTGTGCGCTGTGTGGGGGACTTTTCCAACACTTGACACTTTGCATTCCTGGACGTGGACGCGTTCTGGGTCTTAGTGTTATGGTCGACGGGGCAGTGTTTTACACATTGCGTACTGCGGGGGTTGGCTCGCGCAGCGCTGTTGTGTGCTGTATGCTGGGGGGACTTGGACGCTTTCTGGCACTTAGTGTTATTGTCGGCGGGGCAGTGTTTTACACATTGCGTACTGCGGGTGCTGGTGTGCGGGTGTTGTGCACTTGAGACTTGTCATTCCAGGACATGGAATGATTTCACACACACGTACGATTGCATACTACCAGGCGCAAAGCGATTTAATGAAAAAAGAGAGAAGCCGCCAGCGCGGACAGCACTAAGCTACCACGGTGGGACTTCTCTCTTACGGAACACGACGCACCCGGGCAAGACTGCGCAAGCTACTGTGCCGCGCCGATGCTGATGGGGCAATGTTACACGTACTGCGCGCTGGGGTCGCGCAGTGAGAAATTGAACAAACTGTTGCGCTGTTGTGTGCTGTATGCTGGGGGGGACATGGACGCTTTCTGGGACTTAGTGTTATTGTCGGCGGGGCAGTGTTTTACACATTGCGTACTGCGGGTGCTGGTGTGCGGGTGTTGTGCACTTGAGACTTGTCATTCCAGGACATGGAATGGTTTCACACACATACGCGGTTGCATACTACCAGGCGCAGGATGAAATAAAAAAAAAGTAAAGTAATATCCAGCGAGGGGAATGGCTTCACACACGCACTTGGTGTTATAGCATTATCGTACTTATCGCCGATGCTGCGTACTGCGGGCGTTGGCTCGCGCAGACTGTTGTGTGCTGTGTTGTGCTGGGGGACAACACTTGACAGTTGTTATTCCCGGCCATGGGATGATTTCACACACACGCACGATTGCATACTACCAGGCGCAATGCGATTTAATGAAAAAAGAGAGAAGCAGCCAGCGCGGGCAGCACTAAGCTACCACGGTGGGACTTCTCTCTTACGGGACACGACGCACCGCCCATCACATAGCGCATCGCAAGGGCAATACTGCACAAGCTACTGTGCCGCGCCGATGCTGATGGGGCATTGTTACACGTACTGCGTGCTGGGTCGCGCAGTGAGAAATTGAACAAACTGTTGTGCTGTGCTGTGCTGGGGGGGGGGGACTTTGCCAAAACATGCTACTTTGCATTCCAGGACATGGTGCACAGCTTATACCGCTAGCAGAGACACCTCGTTCGATCGGGCAACTTGGGACACCGTAATCAGTACCAGTGCCGGTGTGGGTCGGATTCCGATGGGGGGTGATCCGGGAACATATTTCTTGGACTTAGAATATTGTTCGGACTTAGAATTTTTTCGACTTATGACCTCGTTTCTGGGACTTAGCCGTAGAACCAGATGTAATGCGTGTTGCATAGATTAAGGCGCAGGGGAATTTAATAAAAAAGAGAGAAGCCCCACACATTTAGGGGGGCTTCTCTCTTTTTTATTGGACGATACACAACACATAACATACATGACATAACACTGACCTAGAAGCAGTATTTACCACCGTATTTTATGACCCGCTTCCACCTCGCAGGTAGGGAATCTATGCCTCTGGCATAGAACGTAGGAGGCTTGCTATCGAAGAACTCTTTTAGGAATGCGCTCATCTCGTCCTTAGTCCTGAAGAGTTTATTCCTAAGCTTATTACTCAATGACCTGAATAAATGGTAGTCCGATGGACTGATGTCTGGTGAGTAAGGAGGATGGTTCAATATGTTAAATCCCAGGCTCCTCGCCTTATCTATCGTTTCATGTGCCCTATGGCACGGAGCGTTATCGTGTAGTAGGGGTACCGGCCTATGTTTACTCACTCCCAGTATACCAGCCACCTTTTCCAGCTGCTTCTGATATCGTTTACGGTTAACAGATACACCCTTGTCTAGCAATTCCCAGTGTATAATGCCTCGTCGATCCCAAAACACACAGAGCATGTTCCACTTGCGATTCATCCTGTCTTTGGCGATTGTCTTCGGCATGGCGCCTTTTACGATCCAATGTATGCCTCTGTGAGGCGCAAACATGGGTATCTTAGATTCATCACAAGTGACCAAATTATCGAGCATACCCTGGTCTCGTTCACTTTGTCTGAGTAGTCGTTGGGCTAGTTTCACCCGCTTTGCAAGGTTGACTGGGTCTAGCTTGTGTGGGTGGTATCCCATTCTTTTTGGCACATAGTTTAGTTTATGCAACGTTCGCATAACAGTCGCTGCCGAACAGTTGTATTTCTGGGCCATAGACCTCGTAGATTGCTGGCTGTTTTGTTTCACATCAGCAAGCAGTGTTGCTGTGTTATCGATTGCCTTCGGACGGCCTTTGCGTGGACGATCCGCGCAGTTCCTGTCGGTATCGAACCTTTTGTACCACATCGTAACCGTTCTACGAGTAACAGTTTGTCCATATGTGGAATTCAATGCCAAGAGGGTGTCCGACACTGAATCACCCATGTCGTAGTGGTGCAAGATGAACATTCTTGTTTCAGTTCTAGATAGTCTTATGGTTTGTATATCATATTGACTAGCATCTATCGGCTCTAGGACAACTCTGAGTTCTTTCAGAGAGTCTAATTGGATCGTCTGCTGTGTATCAAACGACTCTATGTCTACAGAAGGGGACTGGGGTAGTTGCATCACTCTGGATGACGATGCTAGTGGTTCCCATGATACTGATAAGGGTGGCGTTGCTAAGGGGTGGTCAGACCATTGCTGCTCACTATTCGATTCCACGTGTAGTGGGTCTTGTGTCATTTCGGATGACGATGGCGATGCTAAGGGGTGGTCAGACCATTGCTGCTCGCTCTTCGATTCTTCGTACAGTGGGTCTTGTGTCATTTCGGATGGCGATGACGGTGCTAATGGGTGGTCAGACCACTGCTGCTCGCTCTTCGATTCTTCATCCGGATTTATATCTATAACCGGAGAAGGGAATAGCGATG
This sequence comes from Toxorhynchites rutilus septentrionalis, assembly GCF_029784135.1. Taxonomy (NCBI): domain Eukaryota; kingdom Metazoa; phylum Arthropoda; class Insecta; order Diptera; family Culicidae; genus Toxorhynchites; species Toxorhynchites rutilus. The sequence continues at coordinate 26,385 of NW_026599667.1, read as the reverse complement.
AGGACGAGGACGAGGACGAGGACGAGGACGAGGACGAGGACGAGGACGATGATGATGAGGACGATGATGACGATGAGGACGACGATGAGGACGACGATGCCACTGAGTTAACACAACAAGGACACTTCTTAGGGTGATGAATACGCTTCGATCTTCGCATTGGGTTGGTTTTGCTTTTCATGTGGTTCCCACGAGTCGCTAGGGAAAATATATGGTCGACTGTGGACTACCCTGCCATACCACAGCAAGGGCAACATTACTGTGAGGTTTGCCCCGGTACCCCACAGGGTCCGTTCGCGGCTTCATATTTGTATCGCCCCTTCCACCATTCAACTATCGGCACGGATCGTATACACACCTTAAGCTTTGGGGCCCGAGTGCCCCCTTCTCTGTCTGCATACGACCTAAGGTCCCACCGAGGTTGGTTACTCGATCTTTCCGAAGGTTGCTCGTATCCCAGTCGGTACCACGGGGAGGTAGAGATAGGAGTTGCTGAATCATAGGCTACCATCATAAATGGATCATCATAATGAGTTATATGTTCGCTGTATTCAGCCATTTACCGACCACTGTTTAATATATACATGTGGCCCCGAAAGCAGTGCATAAGTATTGATCCATCCTTTCCAAAACTTTTGCAACACACCAATAGCCACACCATAGGAATTTCCAAGGGCATCGCTATTGGGCTGTTTCAAAAGTTTATGATTTGCTCAGCATCTACTATCCTACACGCGAATGATATGTCCACCCATACCTATCATCGCTCACGCACCGTGTTACAGTCGAATACGACCCATCCACATGCCTATCTTATGTCTAGCATAAGGCATCTCAAGTGTTGAGAAAGTTCGTGCACCTCGAGGAAGGTTCTTTTGAAACAAATCAATAGAAGCCATCCTATGCGCGATCAGTGTGACTACCCGCACATATCATCGCTCACGCACCGTGTTACAGTCGAATACGACCCATCCACATGCCTATCTTATGTCTAGCATAAGGCATCTCAAGTGTTGAGAAAGTTCGTGCACCTCGAGGAAGGTTCTTTTGAAACAAATCAATAGAAGCCATCCTATGCGCGATCAGTGTGACTACCCGCACATATCATCGCTCACGCACCGTGTTACAGTCGAATACGACCCATCCACATGCCTATCTTATGTCTAGCATAAGGCATCTCAAGTGTTGAGAAAGTTCGTGCACCTCGAGGAAGGTTCTTTTGAAACAAATCAATAGAAGCCATCCTATGCGCGATCAGTGTGATTACCCGCACATATCATCGCTCACGCACCACGTTGCAGTCGAATGTGACCCATCCACATGCCTATCTTATGTCTAGCATAAGGCATCTCAAGTGTTGAGAAAGTTCGTGCACCTCGAGGAAGGTTCTTTTGAAACAAATCAATAGAAGCCATCCTATGCGCGATCAGTGTGACTACCCGCACATATCATCGCTCACGCACCGTGTTACAGTCGAATACGACCCATCCACATGCCTATCTTATGTCTAGCATAAGGCATCTCAAGTGTTGAGAAAGTTCGTGCACCTCGAGGAAGGTTCTTTTGAAACAAATCAATAGAAGCCATCCTATGCGCGATCAGTGTGATTACCCGCACATATCATCGCTCACGCACCACGTTGCAGTCGAATGTGACCCATCCACATGCCTATCTTATGTCTAGCATAAGGCATCTCAAGTGTTGAGAAAGTTCGTGCACCTCGAGGAAGGTTCTTTTGAAACAAATCAATAGAAGCCATCCTATGCGCGATCAGTGTGACTACCCGCACATATCATCGCTCACGCACCGTGTTACAGTCGAATACGACCCATCCACATGCCTATCTTATGTCTAGCATAAGGCATCTCAAGTGTTGAGAAAGTTCGTGCACCTCGAGGAAGGTTCTTTTGAAACAAATCAATAGAAGCCATCCTATGCGCGATCAGTGTGACTACCCGCACATATCATCGCTCACGCACCGTGTTACAGTCGAATACGACCCATCCACATGCCTATCTTATGTCTAGCATAAGGCATCTCAAGTGTTGAGAAAGTTCGTGCACCTCGAGGAAGGTTCTTTTGAAACAAATCAATAGAAGCCATCCTATGCGCGATCAGTGTGACTACCCGCACATATCATCGCTCACGCACCACGTTGCAGTCGAATGTGACCCATCCACATGCCTATCTTATGTCTAGCATGTATATTAACTTCGCACAACATCACCACAACGTTCATCCTCGGTAAATTCGTTCCTCGTTCGCATACACGATAGCCATACACTAGCCAAAAGATTCCCATACACAATTACTAGCACGCATAAAAGCGTGAGAGGGGGTATTGTTCACATGTCCACGCTCGCTTATCACGAGGTAGCTGCACCACATTGATGTAAACGACCCAACACACACAGACGAGCGAGCGAGCGCACGCTTTTTTTCCCCTACTGCATACCTACAGCATACGCTGAGGAGGCATAACAATGGAGAAAAAAAACTCGGAGCGAGAGAGCGGTAACTACCCGTGTGGTGCTACTAGCTGCACTGATGCGATGCGTCTTACATGGGAGGTATTTCAATGTTCGACACACCGTACTGCACAGGGTTCGCATGGCACACGAGAAAGCCACAATCGCCTTATGCCCCTTCGACGTTCAACGCACGACACGACACCACACACTGGAGTACGTACGTCTCACCACGTAGTGAGGGTAGGGGTTCGACACACGAAACTCACTGGATTCGATACAAGCTCAAAAGGTTTACCCTCCCTGGTGCCGACCAGACTCACTGGATTCGATAGACGTTCGACCCTACCGACAGTAACTTGACCCCACCCGTACGGCATCGTACTACCGAACATCCATACAAGCTTCGCAAGTTATGCCTCAAACTTTTCACTCACCAACTTTCCCCACAATAGTGTAAACATGGTCATACCAACGTTGCCTCGGTATGGGTATATACCACACTGGGGACATCGTTATAGGAGTGCCTTGGATAGACTTGTACCGCTAGCCGAGACACCATGCTGGGTCGGGAAATGTTCACGCACCGCAATCGGTACCAGTGCCGGGTGTCGGTCATATTCCGATGGGGGGTAACCCTACTATTGAACTCGTACTTGTACTTGGGCCGTGCCTAAGGTGTTGGTTGTTTCAATAGTTGGTTACTTGTTTCAATAGTTGACATTTTTTCAATAGTTGAACTTTTTTCCAACAGTTTCAGTTTTCCCGTAGGTAAAGATGATGATGTGTGACCAATGTGTGAATGTGTTGTTTTTTTTTTTCAATAGTCATGTACGCGCCGTTGTCGATGTTATACACACTGCGTACTGCGGGTGAGAAATAAAACAAACTGTTGTGCTGTGCTGTGCTTGATGTTGGCTTGGTGTTATTGTATTATCGAATTGGACTTAATACCAGTGCCGGGCCGATGCACACACTGCGTACTGCGAGTGCTGGCTCGCGCAGTGACAAATTAAACAAACTGTTGCGCTGTTGTGTTGTGTGCGCTGTGTGGGGGAGACTTTTCATCACACTTGACACGCGCATTCTTACCCTCGATGTTGCCTTGGTGTTATTGTGTTATCGAATTGGACTTAATATCAGTGCCGGACTGTTGCGCTGTTGTGTTGTGTGCGCTGTGCGGGGGACTTTTCCAACACTTGACACTTTGCATTCCGGGACGTGGACGCTTTCTGGGACTTAGTGTTATTGTCGGCGGGGCAGTGTTTTACACATTGCGTACTGCGGGGGTTGGCTCGCGCAGCGCTGTTGTGTGCTGTATGCTGGGGGGACTTGGACGCTTTCTGGCACTTAGTGTTATTGTCGGCGGGGCAGTGTTTTACACATTGCGTACTGCGAGTGCTGGCTTGCGCAGTGAGAAATTCAACAAACCGTTGCGCTGTTGTGTTGTGTGCGCTGTGTGGGGGACTTTTCCAACACTTGACACTTTGCATTCCGGGACGTGGACGCGTTCTGGGACTTGGTGTTATTGCCGACGGGGCAGTGTTATACACACTGCGTACTGCGAGTGCTGGCTTGCGCAGTGAGAAATTCAACAAACCGTTGCGCTGTTGTGTTGTGTGCGCTGTGTGGGGGACTTTTCCAACACTTGACACTTTGCATTCCTGGACGTGGACGCGTTCTGGGTCTTAGTGTTATGGTCGACGGGGCAGTGTTTTACACATTGCGTACTGCGGGGGTTGGCTCGCGCAGCGCTGTTGTGTGCTGTATGCTGGGGGGACTTGGACGCTTTCTGGCACTTAGTGTTATTGTCGGCGGGGCAGTGTTTTACACATTGCGTACTGCGAGTGCTGGCTTGCGCAGTGAGAAATTCAACAAACCGTTGCGCTGTTGTGTTGTGTGCGCTGTGTGGGGGACTTTTCCAACACTTGACACTTTGCATTCCGGGACGTGGACGCGTTCTGGGACTTGGTGTTATTGCCGACGGGGCAGTGTTATACACACTGCGTACTGCGAGTGCTGGCTTGCGCAGTGAGAAATTCAACAAACCGTTGCGCTGTTGTGTTGTGTGCGCTGTGTGGGGGACTTTTCCAACACTTGACACTTTGCATTCCTGGACGTGGACGCGTTCTGGGTCTTAGTGTTATGGTCGACGGGGCAGTGTTTTACACATTGCGTACTGCGGGGGTTGGCTCGCGCAGCGCTGTTGTGTGCTGTATGCTGGGGGGACTTGGACGCTTTCTGGCACTTAGTGTTATTGTCGGCGGGGCAGTGTTTTACACATTGCGTACTGCGAGTGCTGGCTTGCGCAGTGAGAAATTCAACAAACCGTTGCGCTGTTGTGTTGTGTGCGCTGTGTGGGGGACTTTTCCAACACTTGACACTTTGCATTCCTGGACGTGGACGCGTTCTGGGTCTTAGTGTTATGGTCGACGGGGCAGTGTTTTACACATTGCGTACTGCGGGGGTTGGCTCGCGCAGCGCTGTTGTGTGCTGTATGCTGGGGGGACTTGGACGCTTTCTGGCACTTAGTGTTATTGTCGGCGGGGCAGTGTTTTACACATTGCGTACTGCGAGTGCTGGCTTGCGCAGTGAGAAATTCAACAAACCGTTGCGCTGTTGTGTTGTGTGCGCTGTGTGGGGGACTTTTCCAACACTTGACACTTTGCATTCCGGGACGTGGACGCGTTCTGGGACTTGGTGTTATTGCCGACGGGGCAGTGTTATACACACTGCGTACTGCGAGTGCTGGCTTGCGCAGTGAGAAATTCAACAAACCGTTGCGCTGTTGTGTTGTGTGCGCTGTGTGGGGGACTTTTCCAACACTTGACACTTTGCATTCCTGGACGTGGACGCGTTCTGGGTCTTAGTGTTATGGTCGACGGGGCAGTGTTTTACACATTGCGTACTGCGGGGGTTGGCTCGCGCAGCGCTGTTGTGTGCTGTATGCTGGGGGGACTTGGACGCTTTCTGGCACTTAGTGTTATTGTCGGCGGGGCAGTGTTTTACACATTGCGTACTGCGAGTGCTGGCTTGCGCAGTGAGAAATTCAACAAACCGTTGCGCTGTTGTGTTGTGTGCGCTGTGTGGGGGACTTTTCCAACACTTGACACTTTGCATTCCTGGACGTGGACGCGTTCTGGGTCTTAGTGTTATGGTCGACGGGGCAGTGTTTTACACATTGCGTACTGCGGGGGTTGGCTCGCGCAGCGCTGTTGTGTGCTGTATGCTGGGGGGACTTGGACGCTTTCTGGCACTTAGTGTTATTGTCGGCGGGGCAGTGTTTTACACATTGCGTACTGCGAGTGCTGGCTTGCGCAGTGAGAAATTCAACAAACCGTTGCGCTGTTGTGTTGTGTGCGCTGTGTGGGGGACTTTTCCAACACTTGACACTTTGCATTCCGGGACGTGGACGCGTTCTGGGACTTGGTGTTATTGCCGACGGGGCAGTGTTATACACACTGCGTACTGCGAGTGCTGGCTTGCGCAGTGAGAAATTCAACAAACCGTTGCGCTGTTGTGTTGTGTGCGCTGTGTGGGGGACTTTTCCAACACTTGACACTTTGCATTCCTGGACGTGGACGCGTTCTGGGTCTTAGTGTTATGGTCGACGGGGCAGTGTTTTACACATTGCGTACTGCGGGGGTTGGCTCGCGCAGCGCTGTTGTGTGCTGTATGCTGGGGGGACTTGGACGCTTTCTGGCACTTAGTGTTATTGTCGGCGGGGCAGTGTTTTACACATTGCGTACTGCGGGTGCTGGTGTGCGGGTGTTGTGCACTTGAGACTTGTCATTCCAGGACATGGAATGATTTCACACACACGTACGATTGCATACTACCAGGCGCAAAGCGATTTAATGAAAAAAGAGAGAAGCCGCCAGCGCGGACAGCACTAAGCTACCACGGTGGGACTTCTCTCTTACGGAACACGACGCACCCGGGCAAGACTGCGCAAGCTACTGTGCCGCGCCGATGCTGATGGGGCAATGTTACACGTACTGCGCGCTGGGTCGCGCAGTGAGAAATTGAACAAACTGTTGCGCTGTTGTGTGCTGTATGCTGGGGGGACATGGACGCTTTCTGGGACTTAGTGTTATTGTCGGCGGGGCAGTGTTTTACACATTGCGTACTGCGGGTGCTGGTGTGCGGGTGTTGTGCACTTGAGACTTGTCATTCCAGGACATGGAATGGTTTCACACACATACGCGGTTGCATACTACCAGGCGCAGGATGAAATAAAAAAAAAGTAAAGTAATATCCAGCGAGGGGAATGGCTTCACACACGCACTTGGTGTTATAGCATTATCGTACTTATCGCCGATGCTGCGTACTGCGGGCGTTGGCTCGCGCAGACTGTTGTGTGCTGTGTTGTGCTGGGGGACAACACTTGACAGTTGTTATTCCCGGCCATGGGATGATTTCACACACACGCACGATTGCATACTACCAGGCGCAATGCGATTTAATGAAAAAAGAGAGAAGCAGCCAGCGCGGGCAGCACTAAGCTACCACGGTGGGACTTCTCTCTTACGGGACACGACGCACCCGCCCATCACATAGCGCATCGCAAGGGCAATACTGCACAAGCTACTGTGCCGCGCCGATGCTGATGGGGCATTGTTACACGTACTGCGTGCTGGGTCGCGCAGTGAGAAATTGAACAAACTGTTGTGCTGTGCTGTGCTGGGGGGGGGGACTTTGCCAAAACATGCTACTTTGCATTCCAGGACATGGTGCACAGCTTATACCGCTAGCAGAGACACCTCGTTCGATCGGGGCAACTTGGGACACCGTAATCAGTACCAGTGCCGGGTGTGGGTCGGATTCCGATGGGGGGTGATCCGGGAACATATTTCTTGGACTTAGAATATTGTTCGGACTTAGAATTTTTTCGACTTATGACCTCGTTTCTGGGACTTAGCCGTAGAACCAGATGTAATGCGTGTTGCATAGATTAAGGCGCAGGGGAATTTAATAAAAAAGAGAGAAGCCCCACACATTTAGGGGGGCTTCTCTCTTTTTTATTGGACGATACACAACACATAACATACATTACATAACACTGACCTAGAAGCAGTATTTACCACCGTATTTTATGACCCGCTTCCACCTCGCAGGTAGGGAATCTATGCCTCTGGCATAGAACGTAGGAGGCTTGCTATCGAAGAACTCTTTTAGGAATGCGCTCATCTCGTCCTTAGTCCTGAAGAGTTTATTCCTAAGCTTATTACTCAATGACCTGAATAAATGGTAGTCCGATGGACTGATGTCTGGTGAGTAAGGAGGATGGTTCAATATGTTAAATCCCAGGCTCCTCGCCTTATCTATCGTTTCATGTGCCCTATGGCACGGAGCGTTATCGTGTAGTAGGGGTACCGGCCTATGTTTACTCACTCCCAGTATACCAGCCACCTTTTCCAGCTGCTTCTGATATCGTTTACGGTTAACAGATACACCCTTGTCTAGCAATTCCCAGTGTATAATGCCTCGTCGATCCCAAAACACACAGAGCATGTTCCACTTGCGATTCATCCTGTCTTTGGCGATTGTCTTCGGCATGGCGCCTTTTACGATCCAATGTATGCCTCTGTGAGGCGCAAACATGGGTATCTTAGATTCATCACAAGTGACCAAATTATCGAGCATACCCTGGTCTCGTTCACTTTGTCTGAGTAGTCGTTGGGCTAGTTTCACCCGCTTTGCAAGGTTGACTGGGTCTAGCTTGTGTGGGTGGTATCCCATTCTTTTTGGCACATAGTTTAGTTTATGCAACGTTCGCATAACAGTCGCTGCCGAACAGTTGTATTTCTGGGCCATAGACCTCGTAGATTGCTGGCTGTTTTGTTTCACATCAGCAAGCAGTGTTGCTGTGTTATCGATTGCCTTCGGACGGCCTTTGCGTGGACGATCCGCGCAGTTCCTGTCGGTATCGAACCTTTTGTACCACATCGTAACCGTTCTACGAGTAACAGTTTGTCCATATGTGGAATTCAATGCCAAGAGGGTGTCCGACACTGAATCACCCATGTCGTAGTGGTGCAAGATGAACATTCTTGTTTCAGTTCTAGATAGTCTTATGGTTTGTATATCATATTGACTAGCATCTATCGGCTCTAGGACAACTCTGAGTTCTTTCAGAGAGTCTAATTGGATCGTCTGCTGTGTATCAAACGACTCTATGTCTACAGAAGGGGACTGGGGTAGTTGCATCACTCTGGATGACGATGCTAGTGGTTCCCATGATACTGATAAGGGTGGCGTTGCTAAGGGGTGGTCAGACCATTGCTGCTCACTATTCGATTCCACGTGTAGTGGGTCTTGTGTCATTTCGGATGACGATGGCGATGCTAAGGGGTGGTCAGACCATTGCTGCTCGCTCTTCGATTCTTCGTACAGTGGGTCTTGTGTCATTTCGGATGGCGATGACGGTGCTAATGGGTGGTCAGACCACTGCTGCTCGCTCTTCGATTCTTCATCCGGATTTATATCTATAACCGGAGAAGGGAATAGCGATGAGGACGAGGACGAGGACGAGGACGAGGACGAGGACGAGGACGAGGACGATGATGATGAGGACGATGATGACGATGAGGACGACGATGAGGACGACGATGCCACTGAGTTAACACAACAAGGACACTTCTTAGGGTGATGAATACGCTTCGATCTTCGCATTGGGTTGGTTTTGCTTTTCATGTGGTTCCCACGAGTCGCTAGGGAAAATATATGGTCGACTGTGGACTACCCTGCCATACCACAGCAAGGGCAACATTACTGTGAGGTTTGCCCCGGTACCCCACAGGGTCCGTTCGCGGCTTCATATTTGTATCGCCCCTTCCACCATTCAACTATCGGCACGGATCGTATACACACCTTAAGCTTTGGGGCCCGAGTGCCCCCTTCTCTGTCTGCATACGACCTAAGGTCCCACCGAGGTTGGTTACTCGATCTTTCCGAAGGTTGCTCGTATCCCAGTCGGTACCACGGGGAGGTAGAGATAGGAGTTGCTGAATCATAGGCTACCATCATAAATGGATCATCATAATGAGTTATATGTTCGCTGTATTCAGCCATTTACCGACCACTGTTTAATATATACATGTGGCCCCGAAAGCAGTGCATAAGTATTGATCCATCCTTTCCAAAACTTTTGCAACACACCAATAGCCACACCATAGGAATTTCCAAGGGCATCGCTATTGGGCTGTTTCAAAAGTTTATGATTTGCTCAGCATCTACTATCCTACACGCGAATGATATGTCCACCCATACCTATCATCGCTCACGCACCGTGTTACAGTCGAATACGACCCATCCACATGCCTATCTTATGTCTAGCATAAGGCATCTCAAGTGTTGAGAAAGTTCGTGCACCTCGAGGAAGGTTCTTTTGAAACAAATCAATAGAAGCCATCCTATGCGCGATCAGTGTGACTACCCGCACATATCATCGCTCACGCACCGTGTTACAGTCGAATACGACCCATCCACATGCCTATCTTATGTCTAGCATAAGGCATCTCAAGTGTTGAGAAAGTTCGTGCACCTCGAGGAAGGTTCTTTTGAAACAAATCAATAGAAGCCATCCTATGCGCGATCAGTGTGACTACCCGCACATATCATCGCTCACGCACCGTGTTACAGTCGAATACGACCCATCCACATGCCTATCTTATGTCTAGCATAAGGCATCTCAAGTGTTGAGAAAGTTCGTGCACCTCGAGGAAGGTTCTTTTGAAACAAATCAATAGAAGCCATCCTATGCGCGATCAGTGTGATTACCCGCACATATCATCGCTCACGCACCACGTTGCAGTCGAATGTGACCCATCCACATGCCTATCTTATGTCTAGCATAAGGCATCTCAAGTGTTGAGAAAGTTCGTGCACCTCGAGGAAGGTTCTTTTGAAACAAATCAATAGAAGCCATCCTATGCGCGATCAGTGTGACTACCCGCACATATCATCGCTCACGCACCGTGTTACAGTCGAATACGACCCATCCACATGCCTATCTTATGTCTAGCATAAGGCATCTCAAGTGTTGAGAAAGTTCGTGCACCTCGAGGAAGGTTCTTTTGAAACAAATCAATAGAAGCCATCCTATGCGCGATCAGTGTGATTACCCGCACATATCATCGCTCACGCACCACGTTGCAGTCGAATGTGACCCATCCACATGCCTATCTTATGTCTAGCATAAGGCATCTCAAGTGTTGAGAAAGTTCGTGCACCTCGAGGAAGGTTCTTTTGAAACAAATCAATAGAAGCCATCCTATGCGCGATCAGTGTGACTACCCGCACATATCATCGCTCACGCACCGTGTTACAGTCGAATACGACCCATCCACATGCCTATCTTATGTCTAGCATAAGGCATCTCAAGTGTTGAGAAAGTTCGTGCACCTCGAGGAAGGTTCTTTTGAAACAAATCAATAGAAGCCATCCTATGCGCGATCAGTGTGACTACCCGCACATATCATCGCTCACGCACCGTGTTACAGTCGAATACGACCCATCCACATGCCTATCTTATGTCTAGCATAAGGCATCTCAAGTGTTGAGAAAGTTCGTGCACCTCGAGGAAGGTTCTTTTGAAACAAATCAATAGAAGCCATCCTATGCGCGATCAGTGTGACTACCCGCACATATCATCGCTCACGCACCACGTTGCAGTCGAATGTGACCCATCCACATGCCTATCTTATGTCTAGCATGTATATTAACTTCGCACAACATCACCACAACGTTCATCCTCGGTAAATTCGTTCCTCGTTCGCATACACGATAGCCATACACTAGCCAAAAGATTCCCATACACAATTACTAGCACGCATAAAAGCGTGAGAGGGGGTATTGTTCACATGTCCACGCTCGCTTATCACGAGGTAGCTGCACCACATTGATGTAAACGACCCAACACACACAGACGAGCGAGCGAGCGCACGCTTTTTTTCCCCTACTGCATACCTACAGCATACGCTGAGGAGGCATAACAATGGAGAAAAAAAACTCGGAGCGAGAGAGCGGTAACTACCCGTGTGGTGCTACTAGCTGCACTGATGCGATGCGTCTTACATGGGAGGTATTTCAATGTTCGACACACCGTACTGCACAGGGTTCGCATGGCACACGAGAAAGCCACAATCGCCTTATGCCCCTTCGACGTTCAACGCACGACACGACACCACACACTGGAGTACGTACGTCTCACCACGTAGTGAGGGTAGGGGTTCGACACACGAAACTCACTGGATTCGATACAAGCTCAAAAGGTTTACCCTCCCTGGTGCCGACCAGACTCACTGGATTCGATAGACGTTCGACCCTACCGACAGTAACTTGACCCCACCCGTACGGCATCGTACTACCGAACATCCATACAAGCTTCGCAAGTTATGCCTCAAACTTTTCACTCACCAACTTTCCCCACAATAGTGTAAACATGGTCATACCAACGTTGCCTCGGTATGGGTATATACCACACTGGGGACATCGTTATAGGAGTGCCTTGGATAGACTTGTACCGCTAGCCGAGACACCATGCTGGGTCGGGAAATGTTCACGCACCGCAATCGGTACCAGTGCCGGGTGTCGGTCATATTCCGATGGGGGGTAACCCTACTATTGAACTCGTACTTGTACTTGGGCCGTGCCTAAGGTGTTGGTTGTTTCAATAGTTGGTTACTTGTTTCAATAGTTGACATTTTTTCAATAGTTGAACTTTTTTCCAACAGTTTCAGTTTTCCCGTAGGTAAAGATGATGATGTGTGACCAATGTGTGAATGTGTTGTTTTTTTTTTTCAATAGTCATGTACGCGCCGTTGTCGATGTTATACACACTGCGTACTGCGGGTGAGAAATAAAACAAACTGTTGTGCTGTGCTGTGCTTGATGTTGGCTTGGTGTTATTGTATTATCGAATTGGACTTAATACCAGTGCCGGGCCGATGCACACACTGCGTACTGCGAGTGCTGGCTCGCGCAGTGACAAATTAAACAAACTGTTGCGCTGTTGTGTTGTGTGCGCTGTGTGGGGGAGACTTTTCATCACACTTGACACGCGCATTCTTACCCTCGATGTTGCCTTGGTGTTATTGTGTTATCGAATTGGACTTAATATCAGTGCCGGACTGTTGCGCTGTTGTGTTGTGTGCGCTGTGCGGGGGACTTTTCCAACACTTGACACTTTGCATTCCGGGACGTGGACGCTTTCTGGGACTTAGTGTTATTGTCGGCGGGGCAGTGTTTTACACATTGCGTACTGCGGGGGTTGGCTCGCGCAGCGCTGTTGTGTGCTGTATGCTGGGGGGACTTGGACGCTTTCTGGCACTTAGTGTTATTGTCGGCGGGGCAGTGTTTTACACATTGCGTACTGCGAGTGCTGGCTTGCGCAGTGAGAAATTCAACAAACCGTTGCGCTGTTGTGTTGTGTGCGCTGTGTGGGGGACTTTTCCAACACTTGACACTTTGCATTCCGGGACGTGGACGCGTTCTGGGACTTGGTGTTATTGCCGACGGGGCAGTGTTATACACACTGCGTACTGCGAGTGCTGGCTTGCGCAGTGAGAAATTCAACAAACCGTTGCGCTGTTGTGTTGTGTGCGCTGTGTGGGGGACTTTTCCAACACTTGACACTTTGCATTCCTGGACGTGGACGCGTTCTGGGTCTTAGTGTTATGGTCGACGGGGCAGTGTTTTACACATTGCGTACTGCGGGGGTTGGCTCGCGCAGCGCTGTTGTGTGCTGTATGCTGGGGGGACTTGGACGCTTTCTGGCACTTAGTGTTATTGTCGGCGGGGCAGTGTTTTACACATTGCGTACTGCGAGTGCTGGCTTGCGCAGTGAGAAATTCAACAAACCGTTGCGCTGTTGTGTTGTGTGCGCTGTGTGGGGGACTTTTCCAACACTTGACACTTTGCATTCCGGGACGTGGACGCGTTCTGGGACTTGGTGTTATTGCCGACGGGGCAGTGTTATACACACTGCGTACTGCGAGTGCTGGCTTGCGCAGTGAGAAATTCAACAAACCGTTGCGCTGTTGTGTTGTGTGCGCTGTGTGGGGGACTTTTCCAACACTTGACACTTTGCATTCCTGGACGTGGACGCGTTCTGGGTCTTAGTGTTATGGTCGACGGGGCAGTGTTTTACACATTGCGTACTGCGGGGGTTGGCTCGCGCAGCGCTGTTGTGTGCTGTATGCTGGGGGGACTTGGACGCTTTCTGGCACTTAGTGTTATTGTCGGCGGGGCAGTGTTTTACACATTGCGTACTGCGAGTGCTGGCTTGCGCAGTGAGAAATTCAACAAACCGTTGCGCTGTTGTGTTGTGTGCGCTGTGTGGGGGACTTTTCCAACACTTGACACTTTGCATTCCGGGACGTGGACGCGTTCTGGGACTTGGTGTTATTGCCGACGGGGCAGTGTTATACACACTGCGTACTGCGAGTGCTGGCTTGCGCAGTGAGAAATTCAACAAACCGTTGCGCTGTTGTGTTGTGTGCGCTGTGTGGGGGACTTTTCCAACACTTGACACTTTGCATTCCTGGACGTGGACGCGTTCTGGGTCTTAGTGTTATGGTCGACGGGGCAGTGTTTTACACATTGCGTACTGCGGGGGTTGGCTCGCGCAGCGCTGTTGTGTGCTGTATGCTGGGGGGACTTGGACGCTTTCTGGCACTTAGTGTTATTGTCGGCGGGGCAGTGTTTTACACATTGCGTACTGCGAGTGCTGGCTTGCGCAGTGAGAAATTCAACAAACCGTTGCGCTGTTGTGTTGTGTGCGCTGTGTGGGGGACTTTTCCAACACTTGACACTTTGCATTCCTGGACGTGGACGCGTTCTGGGTCTTAGTGTTATGGTCGACGGGGCAGTGTTTTACACATTGCGTACTGCGGGGGTTGGCTCGCGCAGCGCTGTTGTGTGCTGTATGCTGGGGGGACTTGGACGCTTTCTGGCACTTAGTGTTATTGTCGGCGGGGCAGTGTTTTACACATTGCGTACTGCGGGTGCTGGTGTGCGGGTGTTGTGCACTTGAGACTTGTCATTCCAGGACATGGAATGATTTCACACACACGTACGATTGCATACTACCAGGCGCAAAGCGATTTAATGAAAAAAGAGAGAAGCCGCCAGCGCGGACAGCACTAAGCTACCACGGTGGGACTTCTCTCTTACGGAACACGACGCACCCGGGCAAGACTGCGCAAGCTACTGTGCCGCGCCGATGCTGATGGGGCAATGTTACACGTACTGCGCGCTGGGTCGCGCAGTGAGAAATTGAACAAACTGTTGCGCTGTTGTGTGCTGTATGCTGGGGGGACATGGACGCTTTCTGGGACTTAGTGTTATTGTCGGCGGGGCAGTGTTTTACACATTGCGTACTGCGGGTGCTGGTGTGCGGGTGTTGTGCACTTGAGACTTGTCATTCCAGGACATGGAATGGTTTCACACACATACGCGGTTGCATACTACCAGGCGCAGGATGAAATAAAAAAAAAGTAAAGTAATATCCAGCGAGGGGAATGGCTTCACACACGCACTTGGTGTTATAGCATTATCGTACTTATCGCCGATGCTGCGTACTGCGGGCGTTGGCTCGCGCAGACTGTTGTGTGCTGTGTTGTGCTGGGGGACAACACTTGACAGTTGTTATTCCCGGCCATGGGATGATTTCACACACACGCACGATTGCATACTACCAGGCGCAATGCGATTTAATGAAAAAAGAGAGAAGCAGCCAGCGCGGGCAGCACTAAGCTACCACGGTGGGACTTCTCTCTTACGGGACACGACGCACCCGCCCATCACATAGCGCATCGCAAGGGCAATACTGCACAAGCTACTGTGCCGCGCCGATGCTGATGGGGCATTGTTACACGTACTGCGTGCTGGGTCGCGCAGTGAGAAATTGAACAAACTGTTGTGCTGTGCTGTGCTGGGGGGGGGGACTTTGCCAAAACATGCTACTTTGCATTCCAGGACATGGTGCACAGCTTATACCGCTAGCAGAGACACCTCGTTCGATCGGGGCAACTTGGGACACCGTAATCAGTACCAGTGCCGGGTGTGGGTCGGATTCCGATGGGGGGTGATCCGGGAACATATTTCTTGGACTTAGAATATTGTTCGGACTTAGAATTTTTTCGACTTATGACCTCGTTTCTGGGACTTAGCCGTAGAACCAGATGTAATGCGTGTTGCATAGATTAAGGCGCAGGGGAATTTAATAAAAAAGAGAGAAGCCCCACACATTTAGGGGGGCTTCTCTCTTTTTTATTGGACGATACACAACACATAACATACATGACATAACACTGACCTAGAAGCAGTATTTACCACCGTATTTTATGACCCGCTTCCACCTCGCAGGTAGGGAATCTATGCCTCTGGCATAGAACGTAGGAGGCTTGCTATCGAAGAACTCTTTTAGGAATGCGCTCATCTCGTCCTTAGTCCTGAAGAGTTTATTCCTAAGCTTATTACTCAATGACCTGAATAAATGGTAGTCCGATGGACTGATGTCTGGTGAGTAAGGAGGATGGTTCAATATGTTAAATCCCAGGCTCCTCGCCTTATCTATCGTTTCATGTGCCCTATGGCACGGAGCGTTATCGTGTAGTAGGGGTACCGGCCTATGTTTACTCACTCCCAGTATACCAGCCACCTTTTCCAGCTGCTTCTGATATCGTTTACGGTTAACAGATACACCCTTGTCTAGCAATTCCCAGTGTATAATGCCTCGTCGATCCCAAAACACACAGAGCATGTTCCACTTGCGATTCATCCTGTCTTTGGCGATTGTCTTCGGCATGGCGCCTTTTACGATCCAATGTATGCCTCTGTGAGGCGCAAACATGGGTATCTTAGATTCATCACAAGTGACCAAATTATCGAGCATACCCTGGTCTCGTTCACTTTGTCTGAGTAGTCGTTGGGCTAGTTTCACCCGCTTTGCAAGGTTGACTGGGTCTAGCTTGTGTGGGTGGTATCCCATTCTTTTTGGCACATAGTTTAGTTTATGCAACGTTCGCATAACAGTCGCTGCCGAACAGTTGTATTTCTGGGCCATAGACCTCGTAGATTGCTGGCTGTTTTGTTTCACATCAGCAAGCAGTGTTGCTGTGTTATCGATTGCCTTCGGACGGCCTTTGCGTGGGACGATCCGCGCAGTTCCTGTCGGTATCGAACCTTTTGTACCACATCGTAACCGTTCTACGAGTAACAGTTTGTCCATATGTGGAATTCAATGCCAAGAGGGTGTCCGACACTGAATCACCCATGTCGTAGTGGTGCAAGATGAACATTCTTGTTTCAGTTCTAGATAGTCCTTATGGTTTGTATATCATATTGACTAGCATCTATCGGCTCTAGGACAACTCTGAGTTCTTTCAGAGAGTCTAATTGGATCGTCTGCTGTGTATCAAACGACTCTATGTCTACAGAAGGGGACTGGGGTAGTTGCATCACTCTGGATGACGATGCTAGTGGTTCCCATGATACTGATAAGGGTGGCGTTGCTAAGGGGTGGTCAGACCATTGCTGCTCACTATTCGATTCCACGTGTAGTGGGTCTTGTGTCATTTCGGATGACGATGGCGATGCTAAGGGGTGGTCAGACCATTGCTGCTCGCTCTTCGATTCTTCGTACAGTGGGTCTTGTGTCATTTCGGATGGCGATGACGGTGCTAATGGGTGGTCAGACCACTGCTGCTCGCTCTTCGATTCTTCATCCGGATTTATATCTATAACCGGAGAAGGGAATAGCGATGAGGACGAGGACGAGGACGAGGACGAGGACGAGGACGAGGACGAGGACGATGATGATGAGGACGATGATGACGATGAGGACGACGATGAGGACGACGATGCCACTGAGTTAACACAACAAGGACACTTCTTAGGGTGATGAATACGCTTCGATCTTCGCATTGGGTTGGTTTTGCTTTTCATGTGGTTCCCACGAGTCGCTAGGGAAAATATATGGTCGACTGTGGACTACCCTGCCATACCACAGCAAGGGCAACATTACTGTGAGGTTTGCCCCGGTACCCCACAGGGTCCGTTCGCGGCTTCATATTTGTATCGCCCTTCCACCATTCAACTATCGGCACGGATCGTATACACACCTTAAGCTTTGGGGCCCGAGTGCCCCCTTCTCTGTCTGCATACGACCTAAGGTCCCACCGAGGTTGGTTACTCGATCTTTCCGAAGGTTGCTCGTATCCCAGTCGGTACCACGGGGAGGTAGAGATAGGAGTTGCTGAATCATAGGCTACCATCATAAATGGATCATCATAATGAGTTATATGTTCGCTGTATTCAGCCATTTACCGACCACTGTTTAATATATACATGTGGCCCCGAAAGCAGTGCATAAGTATTGATCCATCCTTTCCAAAACTTTTGCAACACACCAATAGCCACACCATAGGAATTTCCAAGGGCATCGCTATTGGGCTGTTTCAAAAGTTTATGATTTGCTCAGCATCTACTATCCTACACGCGAATGATATGTCCACCCATACCTATCATCGCTCACGCACCGTGTTACAGTCGAATACGACCCATCCACATGCCTATCTTATGTCTAGCATAAGGCATCTCAAGTGTTGAGAAAGTTCGTGCACCTCGAGGAAGGTTCTTTTGAAACAAATCAATAGAAGCCATCCTATGCGCGATCAGTGTGACTACCCGCACATATCATCGCTCACGCACCGTGTTACAGTCGAATACGACCCATCCACATGCCTATCTTATGTCTAGCATAAGGCATCTCAAGTGTTGAGAAAGTTCGTGCACCTCGAGGAAGGTTCTTTTGAAACAAATCAATAGAAGCCATCCTATGCGCGATCAGTGTGACTACCCGCACATATCATCGCTCACGCACCGTGTTACAGTCGAATACGACCCATCCACATGCCTATCTTATGTCTAGCATAAGGCATCTCAAGTGTTGAGAAAGTTCGTGCACCTCGAGGAAGGTTCTTTTGAAACAAATCAATAGAAGCCATCCTATGCGCGATCAGTGTGATTACCCGCACATATCATCGCTCACGCACCACGTTGCAGTCGAATGTGACCCATCCACATGCCTATCTTATGTCTAGCATAAGGCATCTCAAGTGTTGAGAAAGTTCGTGCACCTCGAGGAAGGTTCTTTGAAACAAATCAATAGAAGCCATCCTATGCGCGATCAGTGTGACTACCCGCACATATCATCGCTCACGCACCGTGTTACAGTCGAATACGGACCCATCCACATGCCTATCTTATGTCTAGCATAAGGCATCTCAAGTGTTGAGAAAGTTCGTGCACCTCGAGGAAGGTTCTTTTGAAACAAATCAATAGAAGCCATCCTATGCGCGATCAGTGTGATTACCCGCACATATCATCGCTCACGCACCACGTTGCAGTCGAATGTGACCCATCCACATGCCTATCTTATGTCTAGCATAAGGCATCTCAAGTGTTGAGAAAGTTCGTGCACCTCGAGGAAGGTTCTTTTGAAACAAATCAATAGAAGCCATCCTATGCGCGATCAGTGTGACTACCCGCACATATCATCGCTCACGCACCGTGTTACAGTCGAATACGACCCATCCACATGCCTATCTTATGTCTAGCATAAGGCATCTCAAGTGTTGAGAAAGTTCGTGCACCTCGAGGAAGGTTCTTTTGAAACAAATCAATAGAAGCCATCCTATGCGCGATCAGTGTGACTACCCGCACATATCATCGCTCACGCACCGTGTTACAGTCGAATACGACCCATCCACATGCCTATCTTATGTCTAGCATAAGGCATCTCAAGTGTTGAGAAAGTTCGTGCACCTCGAGGAAGGTTCTTTTGAAACAAATCAATAGAAGCCATCCTATGCGCGATCAGTGTGACTACCCGCACATATCATCGCTCACGCACCACGTTGCAGTCGAATGTGACCCATCCACATGCCTATCTTATGTCTAGCATGTATATTAACTTCGCACAACATCACCACAACGTTCATCCTCGGTAAATTCGTTCCTCGTTCGCATACACGATAGCCATACACTAGCCAAAAGATTCCCATACACAATTACTAGCACGCATAAAAGCGTGAGAGGGGGTATTGTTCACATGTCCACGCTCGCTTATCACGAGGTAGCTGCACCACATTGATGTAAACGACCCAACACACACAGACGAGCGAGCGAGCGCACGCTTTTTTTCCCCTACTGCATACCTACAGCATACGCTGAGGAGGCATAACAATGGAGAAAAAAAACTCGGAGCGAGAGAGCGGTAACTACCCGTGTGGTGCTACTAGCTGCACTGATGCGATGCGTCTTACATGGGAGGTATTTCAATGTTCGACACACCGTACTGCACAGGGTTCGCATGGCACACGAGAAAGCCACAATCGCCTTATGCCCCTTCGACGTTCAACGCACGACACGACACCACACACTGGAGTACGTACGTCTCACCACGTAGTGAGGGTAGGGGTTCGACACACGAAACTCACTGGATTCGATACAAGCTCAAAAGGTTTACCCTCCCTGGTGCCGACCAGACTCACTGGATTCGATAGACGTTCGACCCTACCGACAGTAACTTGACCCCACCCGTACGGCATCGTACTACCGAACATCCATACAAGCTTCGCAAGTTATGCCTCAAACTTTTCACTCACCAACTTTCCCCACAATAGTGTAAACATGGTCATACCAACGTTGCCTCGGTATGGGTATATACCACACTGGGGACATCGTTATAGGAGTGCCTTGGATAGACTTGTACCGCTAGCCGAGACACCATGCTGGGTCGGGAAATGTTCACGCACCGCAATCGGTACCAGTGCCGGGTGTCGGTCATATTCCGATGGGGGGGTAACCCTACTATTGAACTCGTACTTGTACTTGGGCCGTGCCTAAGGTGTTGGTTGTTTCAATAGTTGGTTACTTGTTTCAATAGTTGACATTTTTTCAATAGTTGAACTTTTTTCCAACAGTTTCAGTTTTCCCGTAGGTAAAGATGATGATGTGTGACCAATGTGTGAATGTGTTGTTTTTTTTTTTTCAATAGTCATGTACGCGCCGTTGTCGATGTTATACACACTGCGTACTGCGGGTGAGAAATAAAACAAACTGTTGTGCTGTGCTGTGCTTGATGTTGGCTTGGTGTTATTGTATTATCGAATTGGACTTAATACCAGTGCCGGGCCGATGCACACACTGCGTACTGCGAGTGCTGGCTCGCGCAGTGACAAATTAAACAAACTGTTGCGCTGTTGTGTTGTGTGCGCTGTGTGGGGGAGACTTTTCATCACACTTGACACGCGCATTCTTACCCTCGATGTTGCCTTGGTGTTATTGTGTTATCGAATTGGACTTAATATCAGTGCCGGACTGTTGCGCTGTTGTGTTGTGTGCGCTGTGCGGGGGACTTTTCCAACACTTGACACTTTGCATTCCGGGACGTGGACGCTTTCTGGGACTTAGTGTTATTGTCGGCGGGGCAGTGTTTTACACATTGCGTACTGCGGGGGTTGGCTCGCGCAGCGCTGTTGTGTGCTGTATGCTGGGGGGACTTGGACGCTTTCTGGCACTTAGTGTTATTGTCGGCGGGGCAGTGTTTTACACATTGCGTACTGCGAGTGCTGGCTTGCGCAGTGAGAAATTCAACAAACCGTTGCGCTGTTGTGTTGTGTGCGCTGTGTGGGGGACTTTTCCAACACTTGACACTTTGCATTCCGGGACGTGGACGCGTTCTGGGACTTGGTGTTATTGCCGACGGGGCAGTGTTATACACACTGCGTACTGCGAGTGCTGGCTTGCGCAGTGAGAAATTCAACAAACCGTTGCGCTGTTGTGTTGTGTGCGCTGTGTGGGGGACTTTTCCAACACTTGACACTTTGCATTCCTGGACGTGGACGCGTTCTGGGTCTTAGTGTTATGGTCGACGGGGCAGTGTTTTACACATTGCGTACTGCGGGGGTTGGCTCGCGCAGCGCTGTTGTGTGCTGTATGCTGGGGGGACTTGGACGCTTTCTGGCACTTAGTGTTATTGTCGGCGGGGCAGTGTTTTACACATTGCGTACTGCGAGTGCTGGCTTGCGCAGTGAGAAATTCAACAAACCGTTGCGCTGTTGTGTTGTGTGCGCTGTGTGGGGGACTTTTCCAACACTTGACACTTTGCATTCCGGGACGTGGACGCGTTCTGGGACTTGGTGTTATTGCCGACGGGGCAGTGTTATACACACTGCGTACTGCGAGTGCTGGCTTGCGCAGTGAGAAATTCAACAAACCGTTGCGCTGTTGTGTTGTGTGCGCTGTGTGGGGGACTTTTCCAACACTTGACACTTTGCATTCCTGGACGTGGACGCGTTCTGGGTCTTAGTGTTATGGTCGACGGGGCAGTGTTTTACACATTGCGTACTGCGGGGGGTTGGCTCGCGCAGCGCTGTTGTGTGCTGTATGCTGGGGGGACTTGGACGCTTTCTGGCACTTAGTGTTATTGTCGGCGGGGCAGTGTTTTACACATTGCGTACTGCGAGTGCTGGCTTGCGCAGTGAGAAATTCAACAAACCGTTGCGCTGTTGTGTTGTGTGCGCTGTGTGGGGGACTTTTCCAACACTTGACACTTTGCATTCCTGGACGTGGACGCGTTCTGGGTCTTAGTGTTATGGTCGACGGGGCAGTGTTTTACACATTGCGTACTGCGGGGGTTGGCTCGCGCAGCGCTGTTGTGTGCTGTATGCTGGGGGGACTTGGACGCTTTCTGGCACTTAGTGTTATTGTCGGCGGGGCAGTGTTTTACACATTGCGTACTGCGAGTGCTGGCTTGCGCAGTGAGAAATTCAACAAACCGTTGCGCTGTTGTGTTGTGTGCGCTGTGTGGGGGACTTTTCCAACACTTGACACTTTGCATTCCGGGACGTGGACGCGTTCTGGGACTTGGTGTTATTGCCGACGGGGCAGTGTTATACACACTGCGTACTGCGAGTGCTGGCTTGCGCAGTGAGAAATTCAACAAACCGTTGCGCTGTTGTGTTGTGTGCGCTGTGTGGGGGACTTTTCCAACACTTGACACTTTGCATTCCTGGACGTGGACGCGTTCTGGGTCTTAGTGTTATGGTCGACGGGGCAGTGTTTTACACATTGCGTACTGCGGGGGTTGGCTCGCGCAGCGCTGTTGTGTGCTGTATGCTGGGGGGACTTGGACGCTTTCTGGCACTTAGTGTTATTGTCGGCGGGGCAGTGTTTTACACATTGCGTACTGCGAGTGCTGGCTTGCGCAGTGAGAAATTCAACAAACCGTTGCGCTGTTGTGTTGTGTGCGCTGTGTGGGGGACTTTTCCAACACTTGACACTTTGCATTCCTGGACGTGGACGCGTTCTGGGTCTTAGTGTTATGGTCGACGGGGCAGTGTTTTACACATTGCGTACTGCGGGGGTTGGCTCGCGCAGCGCTGTTGTGTGCTGTATGCTGGGGGGACTTGGACGCTTTCTGGCACTTAGTGTTATTGTCGGCGGGGCAGTGTTTTACACATTGCGTACTGCGAGTGCTGGCTTGCGCAGTGAGAAATTCAACAAACCGTTGCGCTGTTGTGTTGTGTGCGCTGTGTGGGGGACTTTTCCAACACTTGACACTTTGCATTCCGGGACGTGGACGCGTTCTGGGACTTGGTGTTATTGCCGACGGGGCAGTGTTATACACACTGCGTACTGCGAGTGCTGGCTTGCGCAGTGAGAAATTCAACAAACCGTTGCGCTGTTGTGTTGTGTGCGCTGTGTGGGGGGACTTTTCCAACACTTGACACTTTGCATTCCTGGACGTGGACGCGTTCTGGGTCTTAGTGTTATGGTCGACGGGGCAGTGTTTTACACATTGCGTACTGCGGGGGTTGGCTCGCGCAGCGCTGTTGTGTGCTGTATGCTGGGGGGACTTGGACGCTTTCTGGCACTTAGTGTTATTGTCGGCGGGGCAGTGTTTTACACATTGCGTACTGCGGGTGCTGGTGTGCGGGGTGTTGTGCACTTGAGACTTGTCATTCCAGGACATGGAATGATTTCACACACACGTACGATTGCATACTACCAGGCGCAAAGCGATTTAATGAAAAAAGAGAGAAGCCGCCAGCGCGGACAGCACTAAGCTACCACGGTGGGACTTCTCTCTTACGGAACACGACGCACCCGGGCAAGACTGCGCAAGCTACTGTGCCGCGCCGATGCTGATGGGGCAATGTTACACGTACTGCGCGCTGGGTCGCGCAGTGAGAAATTGAACAAACTGTTGCGCTGTTGTGTGCTGTATGCTGGGGGGACATGGACGCTTTCTGGGACTTAGTGTTATTGTCGGCGGGGCAGTGTTTTACACATTGCGTACTGCGGGGTGCTGGTGTGCGGGTGTTGTGCACTTGAGACTTGTCATTCCAGGACATGGAATGGTTTCACACACATACGCGGTTGCATACTACCAGGCGCAGGATGAAATAAAAAAAAAGTAAAGTAATATCCAGCGAGGGGAATGGCTTCACACACGCACTTGGTGTTATAGCATTATCGTACTTATCGCCGATGCTGCGTACTGCGGGCGTTGGCTCGCGCAGACTGTTGTGTGCTGTGTTGTGCTGGGGGGACAACACTTGACAGTTGTTATTCCCGGCCATGGGATGATTTCACACACACGCACGATTGCATACTACCAGGCGCAATGCGATTTAATGAAAAAAGAGAGAAGCAGCCAGCGCGGGCAGCACTAAGCTACCACGGTGGGACTTCTCTCTTACGGGACACGACGCACCCGCCCATCACATAGCGCATCGCAAGGGCAATACTGCACAAGCTACTGTGCCGCGCCGATGCTGATGGGGCATTGTTACACGTACTGCGTGCTGGGTCGCGCAGTGAGAAATTGAACAAACTGTTGTGCTGTGCTGTGCTGGGGGGGGGACTTTGCCAAAACATGCTACTTTGCATTCCAGGACATGGTGCACAGCTTATACCGCTAGCAGAGACACCTCGTTCGATCGGGGCAACTTGGGACACCGTAATCAGTACCAGTGCCGGGTGTGGGTCGGATTCCGATGGGGGGGTGATCCGGGAACATATTTCTTGGACTTAGAATATTGTTCGGACTTAGAATTTTTTCGACTTATGACCTCGTTTCTGGGACTTAGCCGTAGAACCAGATGTAATGCGTGTTGCATAGATTAAGGCGCAGGGGAATTTAATAAAAAAGAGAGAAGCCCCACACATTTAGGGGGGCTTCTCTCTTTTTTATTGGACGATACACAACACATAACATACATGACATAACACTGACCAAGCAGTATTTACCACCGTATTTTATGACCCGCTTCCACCTCGCAGGTAGGGAATCTATGCCTCTGGCATAGAACGTAGGAGGCTTGCTATCGAAGAACTCTTTTAGGAATGCGCTCATCTCGTCCTTAGTCCTGAAGAGTTTATTCCTAAGCTTATTACTCAATGACCTGAATAAATGGTAGTCCGATGGACTGATGTCTGGTGAGTAAGGAGGATGGTTCAATATGTTAAATCCCAGGCTCCTCGCCTTATCTATCGTTTCATGTGCCCTATGGCACGGAGCGTTATCGTGTAGTAGGGGTACCGGCCTATGTTTACTCACTCCCAGTATACCAGCCACCTTTTCCAGCTGCTTCTGATATCGTTTACGGTTAACAGATACACCCTTGTCTAGCAATTCCCAGTGTATAATGCCTCGTCGATCCCAAAACACACAGAGCATGTTCCACTTGCGATTCATCCTGTCTTTGGCGATTGTCTTCGGCATGGCGCCTTTTACGATCCAATGTATGCCTCTGTGAGGCGCAAACATGGGTATCTTAGATTCATCACAAGTGACCAAATTATCGAGCATACCCTGGTCTCGTTCACTTTGTCTGAGTAGTCGTTGGGCTAGTTTCACCCGCTTTGCAAGGTTGACTGGGTCTAGCTTGTGTGGGTGGTATCCCATTCTTTTTGGCACATAGTTTAGTTTATGCAACGTTCGCATAACAGTCGCTGCCGAACAGTTGTATTTCTGGGCCATAGACCTCGTAGATTGCTGGCTGTTTTGTTTCACATCAGCAAGCAGTGTTGCTGTGTTATCGATTGCCTTCGGACGGCCTTTGCGTGGACGATCCGCGCAGTTCCTGTCGGTATCGAACCTTTTGTACCACATCGTAACCGTTCTACGAGTAACAGTTTGTCCATATGTGGAATTCAATGCCAAGAGGGTGTCCGACACTGAATCACCCATGTCGTAGTGGTGCAAGATGAACATTCTTGTTTCAGTTCTAGATAGTCTTATGGTTTGTATATCATATTGACTAGCATCTATCGGCTCTAGGACAACTCTGAGTTCTTTCAGAGAGTCTAATTGGATCGTCTGCTGTGTATCAAACGACTCTATGTCTACAGAAGGGGGACTGGGGTAGTTGCATCACTCTGGATGACGATGCTAGTGGTTCCCATGATACTGATAAGGGTGGCGTTGCTAAGGGGTGGTCAGACCATTGCTGCTCACTATTCGATTCCACGTGTAGTGGGTCTTGTGTCATTTCGGATGACGATGGCGATGCTAAGGGGTGGTCAGACCATTGCTGCTCGCTCTTCGATTCTTCGTACAGTGGGTCTTGTGTCATTTCGGATGGCGATGACGGTGCTAATGGGTGGTCAGACCACTGCTGCTCGCTCTTCGATTCTTCATCCGGATTTATATCTATAACCGGAGAAGGGAATAGCGATGAGGACGAGGACGAGGACGAGGACGAGGACGAGGACGAGGACGAGGACGATGATGATGAGGACGATGATGACGATGAGGACGACGATGAGGACGACGATGCCACTGAGTTAACACAACAAGGACACTTCTTAGGGTGATGAATACGCTTCGATCTTCGCA
>NW_026599666.1:0-32665 GCF_029784135.1 Toxorhynchites rutilus septentrionalis | reverse complement strand
CGGAAAAGTATTACATTCAATCAAAATGCCTCGGCCAACGAAGAGCGTTAAGGCTCTCCAACGTGAGTATGTGAAAACAATACGATCAACGAAGGAAACATTAAGGAATTATCCACATCGAGTTACTATGCGGAAGAACTTGTTAATACCAAAAGGGCCCCAATTCGCATGTCTTATAAATTTGCTCATGTTACGCTCGCGTATAATCAGAATTTTACTTCATATACAGATACACCTTCTATACATATTTATATCCGCAATTGTTCGTGGGAACATATCGTTCGTACATTTTACATTTACAGTATTGAATTGTTATTTTTATTTTCAAATTTATTCAAAGACTCGTGTCAATGTAGCGCCACACAGTCTGATAAGTGAATTGATCTATTTACGTGTGCTTTGCTCTTCTCTCACAAACACTATTACCCAATTTTTACACGTGGGTTTACCTATACTACTACCATGGCTAGCTTCCACCTTCACCTTAAGTAGAGGCAAAGAACAAAATTGGCAACCGCGTAGAAGTGATTTGTTTACAAAAATCAACCAATCACCGGTGGGGGCTCCCCATCTATTGGCTGGTCTCGTCTCAGACGCCACGTGGTCAGCTGGATACACTAATGAAATTAGTTGTAAAAATTGAAACATTTTATGTAGTTCTCAATTTCAATTCTCAATCCCGCTCGAATGTTTCTATCGACAGAAACACGAGAATATACTGTATATGTTACTATGTGCAACGGTTTACAAAATACAATCGAATACAAAATTAAAAAAAAAAACCAAACTAACAAACAAACAAAAAATACAAAATGAAGGTTCTCAAATGGGGATCAACACTAGGGTAGGAGCCTACCTGTTGGTCTCAAATGTTCCTATCTCACGCCTCCACGAAGATCATATGACGACATTTTTAGATCGGGCGTGAACTGGAAACGGGAGGTTCTCAAATGGGGATCAACACTAGGGTAGGAGCCTACCTGTTGGTATCAAATGTTCCTATCTCACGCCTCCACGAAGATCATATGACGACATTTTTAGATCGGGCGTGAACTGGAAACACACACCTGGTCTTGGCTCCGAGAACGGGTGTCGAAAGTGGCTAAGTGAGGGGGTGCGAGCGAGTCAGAGCGCTATATCTCTCCCGGGGAAGGCCTCCCGGGTCATGGAGGCCTTGCCAACCCGCTGTCTCCCGGGCAAAGGAGATACACCCAGAAAATGGAGCTACGTTCACGAAGAATACTCAGAATGCGATCGCCCGAGGAGGGTCCCCGAACTGGAGCTGGTCCTGGAACGGGCGTAAGAGCGAGCGGCCAGCGGCTGGAGGGCGATGTGCAAGAGCGGGCCACCAGCCGGGTTCAACCCGAAGAGCTACCGCCACACGGAAACAGCAGCCATCGACATCACCAACGAAACGCTGCGCCTACGAGGCGTGTTGCGACTGTCAGACGACAGTCGTCCACACTTGTGGGTACTACTAGGCGACGGATCATGTGGACACATGAAATGAATGAATTCGTGATCCGCGCCTATTACATCTGCACTGCTTTGGAGACGGACATGAGCGGTCGCCCTCGAATACTCGCAATGTTCGAGGAAGCGTATCCAGAGTTCGTCGGGAGGCTTGACCAAAACGCGATGAACGCGAGGCGTAGAGCGATTGTACGCAACAATATGCTCTCCCAAACGCAAGTCGACGAGATCAAGCAGCAGGTGCAGAGAGAACTAAGCTCCAGAACAAGCAGAGCAAGCGATGTGTCGAGACGAAGTTCAGTACGGCTGAGCAATTCATTCGCGAGTGGGGCACGCGAATCAGCACCAGTGGAGGCCACAGTACAACAACCCCCTGAGCCGGAAGATCCACAGCCAGATCAACAACTACTACGCGATCTGGTCTTCCATTACGACGAGGCGATCTCACAGTTCCGCGACACGGACCCTTTGTCGCGCCCCAGGATCCCGAAGTTGCAGCATTCCCGCAGGCTGACAAGTGCAGTAAAGCTCATGAACGAGCACGTTCTTCCGCTGCACTTGGTTGATGCTGAGAACATGGAGGAGCTGCAACTGAAAGTTTACTGTGCTGCTGTGGCGACCGCCAAAAGTTTAGGATACCGTATTAGGCCAAGAGGCGGACTGCTCCAACATCTCCGTGAAAGGCGTGAGCCTCCATGGCGAAGGAGATTGGAGCAACGGATCCTAAACAAGCGCGCCGCAATTGGAAGACTGATGGCGTACAAAAGAGGCAGCAGATCGGCGAAATTATGTCGCCAAGTTGCTGTGATCGTGCGGCCTACTGAACTTCGCCAGCTGGGAGCTCACCAGCTGACGGAAAAACTCGACACACTGGTACAGCAATTGAGCGTCCTAACTAAACGGCTGAAACGTTACTCTGACTCTGCAAAGCGCCAGGAACAAAATCGGATGTTCAGAGATAACGAAAAAGCGTTCTACGACCACATTAGCGACGAGAAGCCCGACTACCGCGAAGGTTTGCCAGATATTAGCGATGTGACGAACTTCTGGGCTGGTATTTGGGAGACCCCAGTAGAACATCGCGACGGGCAAATGTGGTTAAGACGGGAGGAGGAGAGTTGTGGTGAAATTGGAGAGATGCCAGCTATCATCGTCGGAGAGAACGATGTCCGCGAAGCCTCGCGGTACCTGAGGAACTGGGCAGCACCGGGCCCCGATGGTGTCCAGAACTTTTGGCACAAGAAGCTGACCGTCGCACATCCAAAGATAGCTGAGTGCTTCAACAAGGTGCTACGTGACCCACACAACCTTCCTGAATTCGCCACCCGTGGCGTCACCTTCCTCCTCCCGAAAGACAGCAACACATTGAACCCATCAAAGTACAGACCGATAACGTGCCTATCGAGTCTGTACAAAATACTGAGCAGCATAATTACCGCCAAAGTTTCTGCTCACTGCGAACAGCATCACATCATCGCAGAAGAGCAGAAAGGATGCAGGAAAAATACGCATGGCTGCAAAGACCAGGCCATCATCGACGCAGCCATAGTCGGCCAGGCGGTATATAACCAGCGGAACCTAAGTATGGCCTACATCGATTACAGGAAGGCTTATGACTCCATACCTCACTCGTTTCTCGTCCGGGTATTGGAGCTCTACAAAATTGATCCCGTCGTCGTTAGGTTCCTGCAGCATGCGATGAGGCAGTGGAGTACGTCTCTGCACCTCAGTGATGGGGAAAATGTGTTGCAGTCTAGAACGCTGCAGATAAAGAGGGGGATATTCCAAGGCGACTCTTTCAGCCCGCTTTGGTTTTGTCTGGCACTGAACCCCCTCAGTAGGACGCTCAATAGAAACGGTCATGGCTATAAAATAAGGTATGGCGACGGCGCCCACGAAGAAGTGACCCATACCTTTTACATGGACGATCTCAAGGTCTACGCTGATTCACGTCAGCGTCTAGGTGTAGCTATCCGGGTTGTCGAAGACATAAGCAGGGACATCTGTATGGAGTTCGGCCTCGACAAGTGTCGCTGTGTCCACCTGCTGAAAGGACAACTTACCGAATCCGGAGGCTACGAGGTCTATGACGGCGAGTTTATAAGAGACATGGTTCGTGGCGAATCCTATAAATATCTTGGATTCCGACAGCTCACCGGGATTCGCCACTCCGACATCAAGACGGAGCTGCGAGACAAGTTCTTGAGTCGAGTGAACTGTGTCCTGAGGACTTTCCTCAACGCGGGGAACAAGGTACGCGCGATCAACACATTCGCGGTTCCCCTGCTGACCTTCAGTTTTGGTGTAGTCAAATGGAGCAAAACTAACCTAGAGGACCTTGAGAGGAGGATGAGGAAAGCATTCAAAGAGGCCGGAATGCACCATCCTCAATCGGCACTGGAGAGAGTTTCACTACCACGCAAAGAAGGGGGACTTGGAATCGTCGACATTTCTGCACTGTGTGTTGCCCAGGTACGACAACTGCGCGAGTACTTCGCAGAACGCGCCAACCAAAACGCGCTATACCGGGCTGTCTGCGCCGCCGACAGAGGATACAGCGCTCTGCACTTGGCGCAAGCGGAGTACCAACTCAACTGCAATCTGCAGACAGTGGAGGAGAAGATTGCAGCTTGGAAGCAGAAGGCAGTGCATGGTGCCCACCCCCATCAACTGGACCGGCCACACGTCGACAAGGCCGCATCTAATCTGTGGCTAACGCGTGGTGAACTCTCTTCAGTAGTAGAAGCCGACATGATAGCCATCCAGGACAGGATAATGCCGACGAGAAACTGCAGGCGGTACGTCTGGCATCAAGACGTTGATGACATTTGCCGGATGTGCCATCAACCAGGTGAAAACATAGAGCACATTATGGGAGGCTGTCCCGTTTTGGCCAACGCAGCCTACACCGAGCGCCACAACAACGTGGCCCGTATTGTTCATCGACAACTGGCGCTCCAATGTGCTCTACTGGAAGACAACGTACCAAACTACCGGTACCTGCCTGCACCTGTCCTGGAAAATGACCGTTTCAAGCTGTACTGGGATCGCACTGTTCTGACCGACCTCTCGATCCACCACAACCGCCCAGATATAATGGTTTACGACAAGAGCGACCGCAAAGTCACCATCATCGATGTCGCTATTCCACTGAACCAGAATCTGGAGGAGACCCACGGTCGCAAAATCTGCAAGTACCGACCATTGGCCGTGGAGCTCAAGGAACTGTGGGGGCTAAGGGAGGTCCCAAGAATTGTTCCAGTCGTTCTCTCTGGAACTGGAATTATCCCGAAGACACTTCTGGAAGCGCTAAAGGTGTTGAACATCGAGAAGGAATTGGCCGGCATCCAAAAGTCGGTCATCCTTAGCACCTGCGCGATTGTCCGACAATTCCTCGGTCAGGACTAAAACAGCACGAGCATGCAGATACGTGCATTCCGCAGAGCCTAGTCCCCCTTTGGCATTCAGAAGCCCGGGGGCAGGTGAAAATTCTGGCTAGGTTCGCCTAGTTAAGAAGTGAGATAAGTCTGCCAAATGAAAAAAATCGTTTGTATTATTAAGCCAATTGATATGCGAGTTGGTATGTGGTGTGAGTCAAGGTTTTATTTTTGTTTGTTTGTTTTTTTTTTTTTTTTTTCAAATGAAATGTAGTTGTGTAGGTGGTAGTGTGGTGGTGGTTTTTTTTTGTTAAGAAACTAAAATTGATAAACTCTTTTGGTGACAAACATGTTGTGGTCCTAAAAAGGACCGTTTTGTTTTGGGGGTATTTGTTAACCTCCAAACCCGTATAGGGTACGTCCCTGACGTTTCAGCGCGTATACGACATCCATAGCAGTCACTGTTTTACGCTTGGCATGTTCGGTGTAGGTGACAGCGTCACGAATAACATTCTCCAGGAATACCTTCAGCACTCCTCGGGTTTCTTCGTAAATCAGACCAGAGATACGTTTGACGCCCCCACGGCGGGCTAGACGACGGATAGCGGGTTTCGTGATACCCTGGATGTTGTCACGCAGTACCTTGCGATGACGCTTTGCTCCTCCTTTACCGAGTCCTTTGCCTCCCTTGCCGCGTCCAGTCATGTTGGTTAATGGGAAAGAAAGTTACTGACGAAAGCACAGGCGCTTGTCGATCTGAGCGTCGAACGAGTATAATGAAGAAAAAAATCACGCGCGCACTATTTATACCCTCTCGCTTGGGTGCATCCGCACACGATGCTTGGTCGTGATTGGCTACAGCTGTCGGCACCACTATACATCCAAGTATAAAGAGCATAAAAGCTACGTACGGACATTTTTTCCAACACGGTGCTTCTGACATTCAACCGAGACGGTCATGTTTGTAGCGCCCCTTGGAAAAGAGTAGCGAAAATAGAAGTTTTCTCCTCATACAACTGGTTCTATGCTAAAGGAAATTCCTTGAGGCTCTAATCAGTCCTAAATAAAGTTTTCTCCCACAGGTGTACAAGACGAGGTCAAGGAGGAGGCCACCGAATAGCCTAGACGGTTGGTGGCTTTCGATACCGGCAGTTTTCACTGCCCCTAGCGTCGGTCCCTGTTTTTGGCGCGTTTTTTTCAGCTCACTTATATATACCCCACATTATTATTACTGGTTACTTATCTCTGGTGGTGGTTTTTATTTTCAGCTGGTGTTTGATCCTGGATTGCAGAGAGGTGGTGTACCCACACTACCGTTTCTCCGGTGCGGGGGCACACCCCCCCAGCAGCAGTACATAGTGTTAGTGATATTTTAACAGTTTTTCTTTAAACCTCATAGACATTATAGTAGTGTTTCATTGTATTAAAAGTAGTGTTTCTAGTGAAATTTTAAAAACTTTTTTGAAACAAGCTCCGAAACTGTTGAGCCTTTTCTTTTTTTTTTATTCTGCATTAGTGCCATTTTTAGTGTGTATCTCTACATCAACCCCCCTGGCTGTACCTCCCGGGTATAGCCAGCCTCTACCATGGCTTCCAGCAGTGCCGGTAAGTCAACAAACCTTTATAATGGCGTGCCCACCACACGCACCTCTCCTCTCTGGGCCGACCCCTTATGTGGGGAGCTCCAAATTTTATTGCTCAAAGCAACTGGCAAGAATAATCTACCATCAAACCCTTTCGTTGTTTCCAAAACCATCCAAGCTGTTACGGATCGCGATTTCAAGGACGCGAGACCACAGCGCGATGAGAACAATAATTTGCAATACGTGATCCATATTCGTAACAAGGAATATGTAGATGCGCTCCTGGGTATTAAGTCATTAATTGACAAAACCCCTGTGGAGATAACTTATCACCCTACCTTGAACCAGCGCAAATGCGTGGTATCCTGTAGGGATGTGATTGATATGGCAGAAGCTGTACTTTTAAAAGAGCTTGCTGACCAAAGAGTTATTGCGATCAAAAGAATTTCCCGTATGGACCCAACTAAGAAGGAATTAATTCCAACTCCAACCTTGATTTTGACAATCAGAGGTACTGTAATTCCTGATTACATCAATTTTGGCTTTATCCGCGCCCCCACGCGCAATTTTTATCCGAATCCTATGCAGTGCTTCGGCTGCTACAAATTCGGACATACTTCAAAAAAATGTAGAACCAAAATCCAATTATGCCGAAACTGTGGACAAGCACACCCAGAACTAGGCAATGAAGAAACAGCCAAGAACTTCATTTGCAACGCTCCTGCTTTCTGTGTAAATTGCAGTGGCAACCACCCTTCTACGAATAGAAAATGCCCCGCATGGGTTGCAGAGAACAATATTACTAAAGTGAGGGTAGACCAAGGAATATCTTACAAGGAAGCCAAACAAAGCTACCAGGCCAAAGTAAATGGATCCTCGTACGCAAGCAAAGTCCAAGAGAGACTTAACTTAGTTCAAAGCACGGGATGCAATCGCTGTAAGTGCAACTGCACACAGCCCAACCCTACCCCAATCATCCAAACGGTTTCCACACCGATAGTTAACCAGCCAGACATTGAATTTACCATCTCCACTTCCGATTCCGAAACTGATTCAGAAATTCCCATGGAAACTGAATCAGCAAAATTAAATAAACGTAAGATCAAAAATTCAAAAACTTCAACTTCAGATGATTTGAAATCATCTGAAGATGAAAATTTCCGTGTTAATGATAAAACAAGGAAAAGATATAAAAACCAACAACCAGAAATCTCTCAACCGGCCGCCCCACAACAGGCCGACCCTCAACCATCCACTTCATACAAAACAGTACCCAATACGAATCGAACAATACCAAATTATTTAAAATTTGACCCTAGACTGAAGACCAAGACTTCAAAAGGTAACAAACAGTCAAAATAATTTCTGATATACCTCCTTCCAAATTAATTAAACCCTTCAAGAGCCTCCATAACATTTCTTAAAATTCAACACTCCACACAAAAACAGTACACCTGTTGTCCAAGATTCAACATCCAACCGAAAACTTGCCATTCAATGGAATTTGCGTGGGCTTAGTAGGTCAATGGATGAAATTAAATTAATGTTAGCTGAGGAGAAACATCTCCCACTAACACTTGCATTCCAAGAAGCCAGAGTGACTAAGATTACACCCGATTTTAACCTTTCACTACAAGGTAAATACAAGTGGTACTTCCGTGAGGGACTTACCTCACGCCAGGGTGGAGTATGCCTCGCTGTTTTGAGCCATCTCCCACATACCCTCATCCAAATTTCATCACAGTTACAGATATGCGCAATCCAACTCACGGGACCGTTACGGTTAACCCTCGCTTCTATATATATTTCCCCAACGCATAGTAACAGTAATTTGGAAGCAGAAATGAACAATGCCATTCAACAATTACCACACCCTTTCATAATCATGGGTGATTTTAACGCCTACCATACTGTATGGGGTGGCCAAAGATGCAATTTAAGAGGTAAAATTATTTTAAAAATCGTTGAACAACTTAACCTCATCATCCTGAACGACTTCCAACATACTCGTATGGATGAACACTCTGGCTCTACTTCTTCAATTGACTTAACGATTACCTCATGGGACTTAGCGCCCAGAGTCAGATGGTGTGTCGATGATGATCTAAGAGGAAGTGACCATTTTCCCATTCACATCCGAACACTGACCAGTAATCCAAAAATCCTCCTGCGAAGGAGATGGTTGTACCAATTTGCCGACTGGGATGGTTTCGAATCAACCATTTCGCATCTGTTACCTGCACAGGGTAACTATTCAGTAGAGGAGTTTTCCCAAGCCGTTTTCGCAGCTGCGAAAGCTAATATACCCCGCACTAGTGGTATCTCCGGCCGGAAGGCAGTCCCATGGTGGAATAATGATGTCAAACAGGCCATTAAATCCAGAAGAAAAGCGCTGAGGAAGCTTAGAAGACAACTGGACGGTAGTGAGACAAAAGTACTTGCCCTAGCTGATTTTCAATCCACTAGAGCCAGAGCAAGGAAAATTATAGCGGAAGCTAAACAAAATAGCTGGCTTAAATTTCTTGATAGCTTTTGCCCTCAGACAACTTCTAGTGAACTGTGGAGCAAGGTTAATGCAATCAGTGGCAAAAAAAGATCGCGAGGCTATTCCATTATGATCAATGGTACCACTACCGATGATCCCGGAACCATTGCTGAACATCTAGCTGACCATTTTGCTAGTACTTCTGCCACCTCCAACTACAAAAGCGACTTCAAAGCTCGTAAAACTGCCGCGGAGACTACAGAGTTTCCCTCGGACTCAGGGGAACCTCATATTTACAATATCAGGTTCTCTATGAAAGAAATGTTGTGGTCCATTAGTAAGTCCAAAGGCAAATCAGCCGGACCAGACGAAATAGAATACAGCATGTTAAAAAAATTACCTTTCCACGTCAAAACGTCGCTGCTCCAAATTTATAATAACCTTTGGGCTAGCAAATGTTTCCCCGACTCATGGAAGGAAGGGCTAGTCATCCCCATCCCTAAACCGATGGAGAAAAAACCACTAGCCACTAGTTTTCGTCCCATCACCCTGCTCAATTGCCTAGGTAAGGTCTTCGAGAGAATGATCAAACGGAGATTGATGACGAACCTTGAAGAACGTCATCTCCTGGATCCTCGACAACATGCTTTTCGTCAAGGCAATGGTACCAACACGTATTTCAGCCAACTTGATCAACACCTTCACGTGATCACGCGAGACCACCTCCACGGGGAACTCGCTCTGTTGGACATATCCAAAGCCTACGATACAACCTGGAGATATAATATCTTGGACCAACTCCATCAATGGGGTATCGAAGGTAATTTGTTCGAGATAATTCGCAGTTTTCTACAAAATCGTAGCTTCAAAGTTCTTCTCGGAGGAGTCACCTCCACCAGTAAACTGCAAGAAAATGGAGTGCCACAGGGTTCTGTGCTATCGGTTGCTCTTTTCCTGATAGCGATGCAATCATTATTTGATGCCATACCCCAAAATATTGACGCTTTGCTATACGCAGATGATATTCTGCTAATTTCAAAAAACCCATTCCCAGTACTAGCAAGAAGAAGACTTCAGGAAGGAATCTCGTCTGTTAATAACTGGGCGAATTCCGTGGGATTTAGGATCTCAGCTGAAAAATCTCAAGTTCTTCATTGCTGCAACAATAAGCGTCACAGGAAAAAACTACGTTCTTATCTTCTGAACGGTAGTTCCATTAAACGAGTCAATTCTGCACGAATTCTCGGTGTAATGGTGGACAAAAAACTCACGTTCAATAAACATATAAAGAGTACAATATCGGACATTAAAAACCGCCTTAACTTAGTTAGCGTTATAAGCGGTCGAAGCCGAACAGGATCCCGCAAAACTATCTTCAACATTGGAAGAAGCTTAGTCTATTCCAAACTTACTTACGGTATTGAACTCTTCAGCCGTGCCACCTGGAAAACGCTTGAAGAACTGAGGCCTAGCTATCAAAAGATAATAAGACTAGCATCAGGGGCCTTTAGAACTAGCCCAAGTAAAGCGCTACTCGCTGAGTCAGGCAATTTACCCTTCAAATTGTTCCTCACGAGATTCTACAGCACGCGCGCGATACGAACGCTCGAGAAACATCCAACATTTGAATCCTCTCTTGTGAGAGTGAATAACTGGTTGCAGGATACATGCCGAACCACTCTTCCAACGATTGCACCAATTCCCATTATTAACCTTCGACCATGGTATAAACGGGAACCTCAGATTGATTGGTCAATTAAAAATTCTGTGCGAGCTGGTGAAAACAGCAGCATAGTTTTGGCCATTTTCAACAACCACATCCACAGTAAATACCTTTTTCACCACAAGATCTTTACAGATGGATCCTTTGATGGTTTACAAGTAGGTATCGGCATTTTTGCTAATAACCTGCAAGTTAAGTTCCAACTCCCAAATATCTGTTCGGTATTTTCAGCTGAATTAGCGGCACTTCTTATCGCTACATCAAAGTGCGAACACAACAGAAAGACGGTTATTTTCACCGATTCTGCTAGCGCGCTTCTTGCTCTTGAGAGCGGAAGTAGCAAACATCCATGGGTACTCGCAATTGAAGAGAAAACTGCCCAAAATGATATCACCTTCTGCTGGATCCCAGGTCACTGTGGAATCCGCGGTAACGAAGAAGCTGATCGCCTAGCCAAAGAAGGGAGAACATCCGAACTATGGAGCACAAGCGTCCCATCTGATGATATAATCAGATGGGTTAACTCATCTCTGATGACGTGCTGGGAGAACGAATGGAACATCTGCAGAGATACTTTTTTGAGAAAAATTAAAAACACTACCCATCCTTGGATGGATAGAAACCAAAGACCTTTTCAAGTATGTCTAACACGTCTTCGTATTGGACATACCAAATTAACGCACAGGTTCTTGGTCGAAAAAACCGAACCACCCATTTGTAATACCTGTAACGTCAGGCTGACCGTAGAACATTTTCTACTTGTCTGCCCACGTTACAACCTTATGAGAACTAAGTTTCAGATAGCTGACAACCCAAGGACAGCCCTAGCAAGAGATAACTTGGAGGAGGACAAATTACTGCATTTCCTGCAGGAGACGGATCTTTTGGAGCTTATTTAACCACTATACAATTATTTACTATATGTTACAGACTTAACCACATCATTCATACTAACACCTAATGCTTGTGAGCTAATATATGTGTTACCAACGTATTACATATGTTAGGTCACACACATTTTATTTATAAAAAAAATAAATTAATAAATATATATATATAAAAAAAAAAAAACAAAAAACAAAAAAAAAATTAGTTAGATATGTAGTTAGATATCACAAACCAAACACACCCACACACACACTTAGACACACACTCACAACAAAATACACAGATTTTAATTTTTTGTAAAAAAAAAGGCTCTTTTCCGACATACGAATTCAAATTTTGCGTGGATGGCACACAAGTCAATTAACATCTTTTAATTACCATATAATTCACTTTCAGCTTCCTGGGCTAGACATCATTTCTCATTTTATTTTCTTTCAGCGTGTTTGATATAATTATTTCTTATTTCTACTACCAGGTGACCAAATATGCCTCCCATTACTAACGTACTTCTCTTCCAGCATATGTTATACAATTATTACACTATATACATGATTCACCGGAAACGAGAGCAGAGGAAGCATGCGCGAAATTTGATTTAAAAAAAAAAACCCAAGGCCTTTCTCAAGGCTAGAGGCGAATGAACTGAAAAGTTTAAAGCCTCTTTAATTCAACATCATCATCATCATTTTTCCAACATATTGCTACCTCTGCTCTCGTACCGTGAGAACCTCGCTCGCTTCGTTGAGAAAACGTAGAACGTATCGTATTCGTATCGCCCGTTGTAATGGCTCGTACCAAGCAGACTGCTCGTAAATCTACCGGTGGTAAGGCACCGCGTAAGCAGCTAGCCACGAAGGCAGCTCGGAAAAGCGCCCCAGCCACAGGAGGTGTGAAGAAGCCTCATCGCTACCGACCGGGAACCGTTGCTCTGCGTGAAATTCGTCGCTATCAGAAGTCGACCGAATTACTGATCCGCAAGCTTCCGTTCCAGCGTTTGGTTCGCGAAATTGCCCAAGACTTCAAAACCGACTTGCGCTTCCAAAGTTCCGCCGTTATGGCACTGCAGGAGGCAAGCGAGGCATATTTGGTCGGCCTTTTCGAAGATACCAACTTGTGTGCTATTCACGCAAAACGCGTCACCATTATGCCAAAGGACATCCAGCTAGCACGTCGTATCCGAGGAGAACGCGCTTAAACGAGCCATTTTTTTAAAAATACATACAAAAAATTAACATCGGTCCTTTTCAGGACCACTACTCCTATTTCTGCGAAGAGAGTTACGCATAAAAGTTTTCTCCAACAGAATAGTTAGAGTTTGTCCCCAAGGGTTTTTTTTTTTTCTCAAGGCCAGAAACGGCAACTCCCTGGACAAGAACGACAGAGGTTCATGAATGAATCTGCCCGGATACTACCCTAGACGTGAAATTTGACAATGTGTTGACAACAGTGTTTTTGTAAATAGTAGACTAAGATGTTTGGTCAAGTAGGTAGATTTATCAATTGACATGCACAGAGCTTTGCATCGACGAAAACAACACATGCGCATGCGCGGGACGGCCTCTTCTTCATCCATCGCCGACTTCCAAAGTGTATTCGTTGCTCAGGACCAAGCAGCAAGCGCCTGTACAGACACGTGCATTCCGCAGAGCCTAGTTCCCCTTTGACATTCAGAAGCCCGGGGGCAGGTGAATATTTTGCCTAGTTTCGCCCAGTTAAGAAGTGAGATAAGTATGTAGGAAAAAAATGTACCTTATCTAAACGAACTACTATCCGAGGAAACCCGAACGGGTAAGTAATAACAATATACAATAACAATATATATTTTCAGTCCATTCGCCTCTAGTTAACAACGCGATGGGATTTACAACTTAAAGATGTAGAACCCCTAGGTTGATCACTTGAAATGTAGTATTATTATTATAATGCAAACAAAATTAAGAAATAAAGAGAATTTATGTCAAATTAAAAAGAAAAAAAAGTCACCATGGGATTTCATTATAAACTCTTTCGAAATAGTTTTGTCGTCCTGAGAAGGACGGTTTTTTATGTTTCTTGTGTGATCTCACAGAAAAGAACATTTAAGCTTTCTTTTCGGTCTTCTTGGGCAACAGAACAGCCTGGATGTTTGGCAGTACTCCGCCCTGAGCGATGGTAACTCCGGACAGCAGTTTGTTCAGCTCCTCGTCGTTGCGGATGGCAAGCTGTAGATGACGGGGGATGATGCGGGTTTTCTTGTTGTCGCGGGCGGCATTGCCAGCCAACTCGAGCACTTCGGCGGCCAGGTACTCCATAACCGCGGCTAAGTATACTGGTGCACCAGCACCAACCCGCTCGGCATAGTTACCCTTGCGGAGC
The DNA here is from genome assembly GCF_029784135.1 of Toxorhynchites rutilus septentrionalis. NCBI lineage: Eukaryota > Metazoa > Arthropoda > Insecta > Diptera > Culicidae > Toxorhynchites > Toxorhynchites rutilus. Next base: position 18,781 of record NW_026599666.1, on the reverse strand, counting down.
AATCGGTGAATACGACCGACGGGGAACTGTAGACCAGCACGGTTGGAGCGGGACTTTGCCTTTCCCTTAACTTTTCCTCCTTTGCCACGTCCAGACATAGCTGCTTGTGTTGTCTTGTCGATGCGATAGAACCACACTGGGGTACGGTTTGAACGAGAATGATATCTTTTTTTACGGGGTCCGGACGTTTTGTACTCTAGCGGTACACGCTCACAGGATAGAGACAAATCGGCAGACTCAGCCAAAGGGGCGGGTCTAGCGAGATGAACGAACAAGCGGTCAAAGGCAAAAAGAGCGTGAAAAAAACAACATACTGATTTTAACCTCCGACCGAGAAGGTCGCTTTTATTTTCAGCTTAGCAGTTGGACGTTTTGGACAAGCGGACTAGGACGTCCCCCCCCGGCGTTTTCGAAAGGAGCGATTTCATCGGTTTTAGTGTGGCAGCAGAAAAAGAAGCAGGAAACAACAGTTCGTTTCGACCGTGAGGAGCGGGCGCCTACCGGTGAACCGGAAAAGCGCGCGCTTTTGCGGCGTCACTGACGCCACGCCCCCTTTTTCTTTTCTGGCAGTGTTGCCAATTTTAAAAGTAGTGCTTAGTGTTTACAAAATAAAATAAAATTTAAAAAGAAGACGCACGCGTACGGACTGTGAAGTGACAAGAGGGAATAATTCCAAAAGTTTACCCGCGATATTGGTGGTTTTTCAAGTGCTCTTGTACAAAAAGTAGTATCTTCTGGGAACATATCCCCAAGTGTCAAGCCCTCACAAGAATAACTCAGTGCTTTAGTGCAAAGTGAAACCCACTTGTCGGCTATACCTAGGGTGTAGCCGACAACAAAATGGCTTCCAGTAGCTCCGGGCCTCCTCAAGGCCGGGCTACAAACCTGTACGAAGGGAAACCTACCCAACGTACCTCTCCAAAGTGGGCCGACCCACTCAACGGCAATTTGCAGATTCTGCTCCTTCGTGCAACAGGAGAGAACGTGATCCCTTCCAATCCGTTCATAGTTAGTAAAACTATCTCCAACGTTGCGGGGGATAAATTTAACAGCGCGAGACCACAACGAGACGAAAAAAAGAGGACGCAGTATATTCTTACAACCAAGGACAAGGATATTATTGGTAAGCTCCTTTCAATAACTAAATTGATAGATGAAACCCCTGTTGAAGTTATCTTTCACCCAACATTAAATCAACGCAAATGCGTTGTCACTTGCCGTGATGTCATTGACATCAAAGAATCCGTACTGGTTACTGAGCTTTCCGATCAAGGTGTGATCGATGTCAAGCGTATTACCAGGAAGGATAACAACATTGTTGTCCCAACGGCAACCTTAATTTTGACCATTCGTGGAACGGTTGTTCCCGATTTCATTTATTTCGGGTTCATCCGAGTCGGGACTAGAAACTTCTACCCTAATCCCATGCAGTGCTACAAATGCTATAAATTTGGGCATACGACCAAGCGATGCAAGCGCGAAAATCCGCTTTGCAGAAACTGCGGCCAAGAACATCTGGAACAAAAAACAGAAGCAAACATAGTTTGCAATGCTTCAGCTTTTTGTGTCAACTGCCAAGGAAACCACTCCTCTTCCAGTAGGAATTGTCCCGTATGGCAAAATGAAAATAAAATTACCAGAATCAGAATCGATAATGGAATTTCACACAAAGAGGCAAAGGAACAGTTTCAACTACAAAACAATGGCTCTTCATTCGCAAGTGTTCTGCAAAACAGACTCACCAACTTGCAAAAGCCAGCACCCACATGTAACTGCAAATGTAACTGCGCCTCGGCCGTTTCGGCCACTTCTAGTCGCGAAAGCACCCCCCCAAATGACACTACATTCGATACAACCATGACAGATTCAACAACTGGTAGTTCATCAACTGAATCCGAAAGCGAATCAGTCATTTCTATGGATACGTCTGATGTTCCAAACAAAAACAAAAACAAAAGAAAAATAACTAAAGGATCATCCTCAGAGTCAGATCAAAAATCTGAAGATGAGACCCAAACAAACAAGGACAAGAAAAGAACTAAGAATGAACAAAGACAGACACCAACAACAAATAACAATACAACCCCAACAGAAAACAACAACAACAATAACAACACATATCAAACAAAAAACAACAATAACAACAACAGAAACGCACATTCAACAAAAAACAACACAAACACAACAAACACTCCAAAGACTTCTACACCAAACAAAAACAACACCAATACCTCAAAGAAAGCTTCTCTTTCCAAGGGTAAAGGACCATCGAACTAATTCTCTTTGAATAGTTCAAACATACACACAATTAAGACTTAGGAATTAGAGTTAAAAACACCAACACATTCACTCCAACACAAAAATTCGGGATACAATGGAACATCAGAAGTATCCGACGAAATATTCTAGAACTGAAAATGCTTATTTCAAACTCTAATCCCACAGTCATAGCCCTTCAAGAAACTATGACTCCAAACAACTTCGATAAACACTTCATCTCAAAATATATCACATACTTCAAAGAGGGTCCCAACCCCTCAAAAAACGGAGTTGCAATCGCAATCAAAGATGGCACTCCACATGATCTTCTTCCCATTACCACTGATCTTCAGGCAGTGGTAGTGCGCATTAAACACCCCTTTCCAATCACCGTCGTTAGCATCTACATCACTAATGATTCCGATCCGAACACTCTACGCGGCCAACTGGACCATCTGTTCGCCCAACTTCCCGCCCCAATCATGCTTATGGGTGATTTCAACGCCCACTCATACGCCTGGGGAGGTGCATACCTCGATCGAAAAGGATCCATCATTGAGGATTTCATATCCGACCATTCTCTTCTCCTTCTTAACAACGGCCAACACACCAGAATCCATTATTCTGGTACTACTTCAGCCATCGATCTCACTATAGTATCAGACAAACTATCTTCAAAACTTTCTTGGAACATCCACGATGATACTTGCGGAAGCGATCATTTTCCAATCTTCACTTCCTTCGGCCAAACTTCTCCAGAGTTTTCAACAAGGCCAAGATGGAAATTTGAATACGCTGACTGGGCTGGCTATCAGTTTGACATTGAAAACCGCCTCTCCGCTAAACGAGATTGGACAGCCAAGGAATTCTCCAAAGTTGTCCTAGAAGTTGCAATGGTGCACATCCCCAGAACCAGTGGCATCCCTGGCAGGAAATGTGTCCCATGGTGGTCGCCTGAGCTGAAGGCAGCGATCAAAGGTCGACGTAAGGCCCTACGCAAATTAAGAAAGGCCCATCCGGACAGCCCACTGAGACCCACTCTGCTTGCAGAGTTCCAAAGGGCTCGCAAAGAAGCTAAGACTGCTATCAACACAGCCAAGCACAACAGTTGGGTTAAATTCGTCAGCGAAATTAATCCCAACGCGTCAACAAAGGATTTATGGAGTAAGATTGGCAGGCTTCATGGAAAGAAAAGAAGCAAAGAATATAATCTTCTAATTAACGGTCAATACACCAATGACCGGAAAATCATCGCCGAGGCGTTTGGAGATTTCTTTGCTTCCGCCTCCTCCAATCAAAACTACGACCAAACCTTTCTAACCCACAAAACGGAATGCGAAAGAATTCCCATCGATTTTCATACCGATGTGGAATTTGACTTCAACAAAAACCTCTCCCTCAAAGAGCTCGATTGGGTACTGAACAAAGTCAAACAAGGATCCACAGGACCTGATGACATCAGCTACCCTATGCTTAAGAATCTACCCCATCTCGGGAAAAAAGCACTTCTGAAGCTCCTCAACAAAGTCTGGGACAGTGGAACCCTCCCCAGTTGCTGGAAAGAGGGTTTAATGATCTGTATCCCGAAACCAGACATGAACAATCATCTTCTTGACAATTTCCGCCCCATCACTCTCCTAAGTTGTGTTGGGAAAGTCTTGGAAAAAATGGTCAATCGACGCTTAACGACTTTTCTAGAGTCAAATAAGCTGATTGATCCCAGACAATTCGCCTTCCGTGCGGGAAAAGGTACAGAAGATTGCCTTGTAGCAATCGAAAAAATCCTAGACGACGCAACTGAAAAATTACACCACATTGATATTGTTTCCCTGGATTTATCCAAGGCCTTCGATCGGGCATGGAGGTACCCAGTGCTGAAAAGCCTTTTCGACTGGGGGATTCGTGGGAGATTAGGTCTCTTCGTTAAAAGTTTTCTAGAAAACCGGTCTTTCAAAACCGTTATTAACAACCACCAATCTTCTCTAAAAATCCCAGAAAACGGCTTCCCACAAGGCTCAGCACTTTCACCAACCCTCTTCAACATTGCCATGCAATCTCTATTCGAGATTATCCCGGACCATATAAAGGTCATAGTCTATGCAGATGACATCACTCTTATCTCTACGAGCTGCTTCGGCTTAATTCAGAGAAAGAGGCTTCAAAAAACCTTAGACTCCATCCAAAACTGGGCTCTAAAAACAGGTTTTAAAATTTCCCCGGAGAAATCCAAACACATACATATCGGAAAAGCTCTCAGAAGGAGAACCTATCTTCAGCTCAACAAAATCCCGATCCCTACAATGAGGACATTGAAAATACTAGGGGTTACTTTCGACAAGAAACTCAACTTCCTATCACATTCCCAAAAGACCAAAATAGCCACCAGAAAGAAATTGAACATCATCAAGTCTATCGCAGGCAACCTAGCCTCTGGTCATAGAAAGACGTTGCTAAATGTTGTAAATGTTTGGTTGGTCCCACAAATCCTTTACGGAATAGGCACCTTCAGCCGTGGAGGGGACAGGGTGTTAAACACCATTCAACCAATTTACAATAAAGCAATTCGGCTCGCAATTGGCGCTTTTCCCACCAGTCCTACTCTTGCTGTAATGGCAGAAAGTGGGCAACTTCCCTTCACCCACCTGGTAACAAAAGCCATCACGAATAAAGCCATCCGTCACTTGTCACTCCCCGAAAGCGACCACAATGTCCCATTAATACATAGAGCTAAAACATGGTTCAAAAATCTCACGAACAAAGATCTTCCCGATATATGTGAACGTTCATCTGCGACGGGAAGAAATTGGAACGTCAAACCGCCGAACATTAACCTTGAACTTCTCAAGACAGTTCGAGCGGGAGACCCTTCTCCAAAAGTCAAAGCCTGCTTCAATAACCTCGTTGCATCCAATTTTCAAATCAACCACCAGGTATACACAGATGGTTCAGTCAGTGCCGATGGAGTTGGATGTGGAGTCTTTGAGAGTAGATACACTGGTAGCTTTTCTCTTCCACCGCAATGCTCCATCTTCAGTGCGGAAGCTTTCGCCCTTTTAATAGCTACCCAAGAATGCACCCATGAGTTTCTTCCTACCACAATATTCTCAGACTCAGCTAGCTGTCTCCACGATCTTCTGAGTGGAAACAGCAAACACCCATGGATTAAGCAAACAGAAGAGGCTGCTTCAAATAAAAACATCTCCTTCTGCTGGGTTCCTGGTCACTCAGGAATCCGTGGAAACACAGCCGCCGACATACTGGCCGGCAAGGGCAGCAAAATAGATCCCCCAGACATGCCCTGTCCTCCATCTGACATTGTCCGCTGGGTAAAACAGCAAGTCCGTGAAAGCTGGGACATAGGCTGGATAAACAGCCGTCCCACTCATCTTCATAAAATTAAAAATTCCACTCTCCCTTGGGATGACCGCCTCAATAGTAGGGAAAGGCAAGTCCTTACCCGTCTTCGAATTGGGCACACTAACTTCACCCACTCACACTTGTTCTGCAGAGCCGAAAAACCCCAATGTGCCTGCAACGAAGCTCCGGTTTCCGTTAGCCATCTTTTACTTGAATGTCAACATACCAAAGATGCTCGAGTCCGACACAACATAGGTCAGAGTCTCCGAGATATCCTCAGTAGAGACGAGACCCAAGAAACCAATTTAATTGCGTTTCTGAAAGAAACCGACTTCTTTGGTAAAATCTAAACCGAAATACTAAATACCTTGGAAAGTGCTTATTAAAGTTCGCCACTTCACAGTCATGTATGCGTGTTTATGTGTGTATACACATGTATGTACGGGTCGGAAGGAAGGTATTCATACATGTATATACACGCATTCAATAATATTAAATAACAAATAATATAATATATACTTTCATACCCACATCTATCTTCTATCCATTACATTATACTTTAATCAACTTCCTATTCCTACAGCCACACTCACCAAGGAGAATAAATTCATTAAATAAACCTCTCCATTTTTCAGCTATACTATATACCATTAAATTCAAAACCACTATATTTTATTATCTATTCAAACTGTATTTCATTTCATTTCACCCCACCCCACACCTACTCCTCCCCTCTTTCCTTCCCATACCACTCCCACCCCCTCCCAATCCACTAATCCCACCCAAATCCTTTCCACTCCTTTCCTTCCTATCCTCCTGAGAGGGGCTGTTTTGTTTTTTGGCTTTGGAACACGCCTTTCGCTAGGTCACTTGTGCTTCGTTACTGCTTTGGTCCTCGGATCAGTAAATTTTTACTTTTCTTTACAGCATATATTAAATATCTTATGAAGCATAGGATCCCTTCCTACCTTCTTCTTTAACCGAGAGTCGAGCGGACGGGTCTGATGAGTGATTTTGTTGGTTTCCCTTTCGCCAGTCCCCTCTGGACTGGTTTTATTGTGGCTCTTCACTGGGCTGGAGGCGAATGAACTGCAAAGTTTAAAGCCTCTTAAAAACAAAGAAACAAACAAACAAAAAAACAAAATTATTCAGTACGATTTGTTCGCTCGTCGAATTCACACGTAGTTCTTACTAGCAAACACGATGGCACCGAAGACTAGTGGAAAAGCCGCCAAAAAGTCCGGCAAGGCGCAGAAAAACATCTCGAAAACGGACAAGAAGAAGAAGAAAGTCCGCAGGAAGGAATCCTATGCTATCTACATCTATAAGGTGCTGAAGCAGGTCCATCCCGACACCGGTATCTCGTCGAAGGCGATGAGCATCATGAACAGCTTCGTCAACGATATCTTCGAGCGTATCGCAGCTGAAGCCTCGCGTCTGGCCCACTACAACAAACGTTCCACCATCACGTCCCGGGAAATTCAGACCGCAGTCCGTCTGCTACTACCCGGTGAACTTGCCAAGCACGCGGTTTCCGAAGGTACCAAAGCGGTGACGAAGTATACCAGCTCTAAGTAAAGAGCTGGTCCCGAAGGCGTTGATTCCGAAACAAGTCAAAAAACAAAACGGCCCTTTTCAGGGCCATAAAATCGTCTTTAATCTAAAGAGTTTATTGTTTTGTTATCACTCGATATCCCCATCTTGTTCGGCTAGAACTCCCTGTTGTTGTTTACAACCCCCCAAAACTTCTTCCCAACCCCTGCCGCCGAGTCCTTCAAATACCGATGCATCCATTCATGCATGCCCATTCACGATTCAGTGGTCGTCAATCCAGTTTGCAACCAGTCGACTAACGGCCGCGAGTTCTCCAAGTATCTTTTCTCAAGGCTAGAGGCGAATGAACTGAATGAAAAATTTAAAGCCTCTTAACATCAAAACTCACTCGTGCTCATGCTTTCATTGTTCTACCAACAAATCATCTCCCCGGTGATTGAGAATACCCAATTGACACGTACTTGAAGCAGCAGCAGGGCCTACGACGCATCATCGGCTCCACACTCCATCGAATCCAAAACACAATCCCATTCCCTCAACCATCCAGAGACTCCAACGCATCCGGAAGAAATTTCTTTCGTAACACAGTTCACAAGGTCGGAGGTTCACGGGAGAGCCTGCCTCGATACCCTAGTAGTGAAATTCCACCAATTTATTCAGAAGTTCGGAGAGAAGTGCTTCAATTCCGAACATTCGATTTTCCGGAACCTTGTACAGTCGAAGTTTATTTAGAAGTAAGATACTGTTACATACCGTCAAAGTCATTGCACCTAGCGTCAGCGATAAACATGATTGACAGCGAAGCGGAAGCAGCTATGACAGCCGAATAAAGTGCGCTACACATGCAACGTCTCGTCACCGTGAAGTCAACGTAGAGAAATGATTTTTTTGACGTGGGACTACGTCTAACCGGAATATATGGAGGGTAAAATGAAAACCTAAACACAGAACATGCAGGAAAAAATGAAAGATTTCGAATGCTTATAGCTCGAACATTTCGTACTGGATAGGAGAGATGTTTGCATCACTTGATAGGGAATATTTCTACGCATCTATCGCAACTAACAAAATGTTGTTTTTCATTAGATAAACAATTGAATAACTGTAAAATATTAGGCGTTATCTAAACGCCCTAACTGCATCGTTTTGATTGGCCCGATTTACGGTTTCCCTAACACAACCATCAAAACCAAGCAGCCTTGGGGAAATCGGCATTGCAAATACATGAAAGTAGGGGGACTTTTGTTCTCATCGAAAAATGTTCCCTAACACAGACTTTAAAACCAAGCAGCGAAATCGGCATTGCAAGCACACGAAAGAGCCTAGAGGCGAGTGAACTGAAAAGTTTAAACCCTCTTAAAGCCAAAAAGAAGAAAAAGAACACACGAAAGTAGGGGGAGCTTTTGTTCCCACCGAAATGTGTTCCCTAATAGAGATTTCTGAACCAAGGTGCCTGGAGAAATCGGTATTTCAAATTCATGCAAGTCGGGGGTATTTTTGTTCCGACTGGATTAGAGACGAATGAACTCTCAGAGTTTAAAGTCTCTCTAATTCAATACCTTCCCTTCCGACTGGAATGTGTTTCCCTAACACAGACTTCAAATCCATGAAGCGTGGGGAAATCGGCATTGCGAATTCATACAAATCGGGGGTATTTTTGTTCCGATTGAAATGTGTTTCCCTAACACAGACTTCAAAACCGAGGTTTCTGGGGAAATCGGCTCTGCAAATAAATGCAAACTGCGAGTACTTTTGTCCTCGCTTGCCTTTGTGCAGAGTGGAATATGTCTGTCCTAACATGATCTTCTAAACTTAGGAACCTGGGAAAATCGTGCAGCCACTAGAAGCGAATGAACTTCCCAGTTTCAAGCAAATTCGAGATTCGAGAAGTATGTACACTTTTGGGATGTAAACTTCAGAGGGAAATGTAAAATAAAATAATCGTTTGATAATTTTTTTTTTTGTCTTTATTGGAAAGATTTTCAGCCTTAGGCTGGTTCATCAAACGTTTGATAATTCTTCCGTACATATATTTTGTTCTAGTCATCATACCAAACGTAAAAGGTCCGTCATTAAATTTACTTGTAACGAAGAACAATCAATCACAATAAATGAATTGACTTTACACGGCATTTGTTCATTTTTTTCACTCACAGAGCAAATATATTGAACTCAATTGAATTTGGAAACTGTTTCATTCAATCAAGAATTTAATCAATACAAACGAATGATTGCTAAGCTAAGGTAGTTCCACGTGAACCTTTTTTTTTTTTTTTATATATATATACAGTGCTTGAATGCTGCTTATAATGTCTTGACACTAGTGGTGAGCCTTATTCTTAATATATAGCTACAATGTCCAGAGCTTAATCTTGGTAATACGGATTAGGGACTAGGTTACGCTAGATGAACACAGCTGAAAGACTGAAGGACTGGAAGAATAGTGAAGGGATTTAGTCGTAAGCAATTTATTTACTATATTTACTGAAATCACTGTAATATGAATTTGATGAATTTATAGGAAAATTATATTCTCCAAATTAAATTCGAATCGTGGTAATTTTATTCCGGCACTGACCCTACTCCTAGCAGGTCACAAAATAATATTTAATATTTAATTCCGGTAGGACCATCGTGGGCATCTGTCCGCGGCGGCGGCGGATGGACTAGCAGCTGTCATGCTATTGAGAACGGCTGCTGGCGCGGATGGTACTTCTTGGCCGGTCACTAGGGGCTGACCGCTTACCCGGATCCGAACAACCAATGCACCATTCTGTAGGGAAACTTTCCCACCCGCCGAGCTGTGGTAATTCGAAACGGTCCGATCGGGCGATTGGCCGGAAACGGAACACTTCCGTCGGATTGCACCCGGTGTGAGACGGCACAGTGCTGTTCGGGATCGAATTTCGTCCCTTTATTGGTCTGCGCTGGACATCGGATGCGTCCCATTGTGACCGGGGACTATCACAGATAGATAGAGTATGTGGCTTTGGCCACTAGAGGCCACCAGAGGGGACGAAATGGCCTCTAGAAAAGTTGGCGCTCCGAAACAGTACCTAGCATAGTGCGAGCACAAAACGAGCACGTCACCCGACCGCATCCCTAACACAGCCGCCGAAAGTGGACCTTCAGCGGGGTAGCAATTTTTGGAAATTACAAACTCCGCTCTTTAATACAGCTCGCTCGCACGCACGCACGCAGTATTAGGAGAAGACACAGACCGTAACGGTACGGAACGAAACAAAACAAAACAGGGAAAAGCGCTGAAAAAGCAGCAGAGGAAGCAGAGAGATGTCGGACAATAACGCAGCTACCGAGGCAGTCGGCGAGAGCCCGTTGGCGGCACCAGCCGTGGGCAGTGAGAAATCGCCGAAAAAGGCAGGCGGCAAATCAGCGGCGGCAGCAGCAGCAGCGAAGAAGCCGAAAAAGCCCGCCAACCATCCACCGGTTAACGAGATGATAGTGGCCGCCATCAGGACGCTGAAGGAGCGCAACGGTTCATCGCTGCAGGCCATCAAGAAATACCTGGCCGGCAACTACAAGGCGGATGTGGCGAAGCTAACTCCGTTCATCAAGAAAGCGCTGAAGAACGGTGTCGTCAAGGGCCTGTTTGTGCAAACGAAGGGCACTGGTGCGTCGGGCTCGTTCAAGATCCCCCCAAAGGCCAAAAAGGAGTTCACCGGGGAGAAGAAGAGTGGCTCGTCGGCTAAGAAAGCACCAGCAGCAGCGAAAAAGGGTACCGCTTCCGGGGATAAGAAATCCAAGAAGGCAGCCGCCGAGAAGAAGCCGAAAAAGGCTACCGCTGCTGCTGGCAAGAAGAAAGCTGCCGCTGCTACCGGGGAGAAAAATACAGCAACCGCAGCCAAAAAACCGAAAGCTGCTGCTGCTGCTGCTGCTGTGAAGAAGGTGGTGGCCAGCGAGAAGAAAACCAAGGCAGCGAGTGCCAAGGCTGCCAAGAAGACCGGCAGTGTGAAGAAAGCTGCTGCTACCGCCCCGAAGCAAAAGCCAACGAAACCCTCGAAAACCGCCGCACAGAAACCGAAAACGCCAAAGCCAAAGAAAGCAGCAGCAGCTCCGAAAAAAGCTACCGCTGCCAAAAAGTGAACAACGTAGCCAGTAGTAGTGGTCCGACTAAAACAACAGCACAACACGAGAAATCAAATTCAGTCCTTTTCAGGACTATCAATATTGTTTTAAAGCAAAAGAGTTTATTTTATTGTTTTCCACTTATCATAGAATATTGTGTAAAACTACAATCAAATATTGTTGTTTACTTTCGCATTTTCTTCGACCAGGTGCAAACCGTCATATCCACGGCTAGAGATGTCTAAATTTTTCGTTTACTCGATTATGGATCAATCATCGTTGGGGCATTTTACAATAATCGATTCATTCGAATATATATATATTTTTTTTGTTTTCTTTCGATAACAGGAGTAGGTTTGTTAGGGGTGGTGGGTTCATGAAAAGCAATCGATTGGGATGAAGTGTGTTCGGTTGGATTGAGATTGATTTTTAGGTTTCTTCCTTGAAGATACCTTTCCCAGGGAGGGAGGACTGTCCATCTTCAGATGATTCAGCATTTAGTGCAGTGCAGTTTGTACTGCCAGGCGCGATTCGCGAGGACGGCGGTATGGTGTCGACATCTGGATACGACATCAATTTGTATGAGGCAACAAACTATTCTCTATCAGATTAGTCGGTCCGAAGGCAATTTTGAATTGTTAAAATTTGTATGAAATTTTTTTCTTTGCATTATTTAATTACTTGAAGTACGTTGTTCTGACCATAATTTAAACTATTTTCTACAAATTTTAAGATATTCTCACCAAAACTCACAACTGTAATGTAAAATTATTTTTATACACAATTTTTGTATGACATTTTTTCATCGCTTGCAGACAAAAGTAATTTTCATTTACATAGAGTACTACTTTGATTTGGGAAAATAATTTTTATTTTAAAAATGTGTTCATTTCTGCTACAAACACATATAGTCATGCAAACTCCCCCAACTTGTAATACGAAGCTCAATGCCATCTAATCTACGCGAATAAGTAGTAACACACACAAAATTGCAACATTGGCAACAGAGTGAGAGTGAGAATTACATCAAATATTTAAATGTTTACAACTAATTTCATTAGTGTATCCATCTGATCACATGGTGTCTGGGACGAGACACTGCCAATACAGGGGGAACCCCCGCCGCTGATTGGTTGATTTTTGTAAACAAACCAATTCTACACTGTTGCCAATTTTGTGTATGCTTCTACTTATTCGCGTTGACGGCGGAATGGTGTCGACATCTGGATACGATGTTAGTTTGTATGAGGTCAGCTATTCTCTATCAGATTAGTCGACCCTAAGGCAGTTTTAAATTGCTTAACCCTCCTGTACTCGCGTGCAAAATCATAACACGTATACTCGCGCACGGTGTCACAGACCGAAAATTGAACTTCTCTGTAATGTTGCTATTGTGTATTTTTCAGGCTTCGTTGGCATTTATTTGAAGAAGAGGGTATGATTGAATGAAAAACTCCAAAAAATATGTTTTTGTCGTCTTTATTAAGTTTTAATAGTCATCTAAATCAGCCTCCTCAAGACAGAGTAATTTTTGACACTCCAACACAAATAACGAAATTCGAATTTTTCACTCTTGTTAATAAAAAGTAAGCAACTGAACATAATTCATGGAAGTATAAGGAGCTATAAAATAACATAAAAGCGTATTAATAGATTGTGGTTTCATTGGAGTAAGAATCAGAACATTGCATAACTGCATGCTCGAAACAAACATATTTTTTACATTTCATGCAGTTGTTGCGTGTTTTTCGGGTCTTTTATCGAAGAGAAGAATGTATAACGACCTTTTAGATAATTATCAGATGATAAAGATTTTGGAATATAAAGTTTGCATATTTCTAATATTCTTATATGCTGTATTCTTGGTAAATTAAGAATTAATGCTTTTTTTTAGATGGGGCAGAAAAAGATTATATAAAAGGATTTCTAGGAACTTCCTTTTCTTTTTCTTGTTTTCTTGTCGATATATATAGATGTATAGTGAAAAACGTCGTAAAACTCGAGCTAGTGCTCTGAAAGTTAAATTTTCATTTCTCAATCTTCGGCAATGGTTTTGTTTGTATTGTTGAAAGCATCGTTATTTTTTCGACACTGATGCCAGACAAGATCGTCGAAACAGCTATAAAAACCACTCAATAACATGTTATTTCTGAGTCATAGCGTTTCATGTAATTAAAATCAATAGAATAAAATTGTGTTGATATCAATACAATTATTATTTCTACGTTTAATGGGTCTATAATGTAAGTTCTAGCAACTTTAACATTGGGTAAGAAAATTGTATTGTAGAGCTCGGAACACCGCCTATGCTTTCAAAAACAGTAAACGGAAAAGTATTACATTCAATCAAAATGCCTCGGCCAACGAAGAGCGTTAAGGCTCTCCAACGTGAGTATGTGAAAACAATACGATCAACGAAGGAAACATTAAGGAATTATCCACATCGAGTTACTATGCGGAAGAACTTGTTAATACCAAAAGGGCCCCAATTCGCATGTCTTATAAATTTGCTCATGTTACGCTCGCGTATAATCAGAATTTTACTTCATATACAGATACACCTTCTATACATATTTATATCCGCAATTGTTCGTGGGAACATATCGTTCGTACATTTTACATTTACAGTATTGAATTGTTATTTTTATTTTCAAATTTATTCAAAGACTCGTGTCAATGTAGCGCCACACAGTCTGATAAGTGAATTGATCTATTTACGTGTGCTTTGCTCTTCTCTCACAAACACTATTACCCAATTTTTACACGTGGGTTTACCTATACTACTACCATGGCTAGCTTCCACCTTCACCTTAAGTAGAGGCAAAGAACAAAATTGGCAACCGCGTAGAAGTGATTTGTTTACAAAAATCAACCAATCACCGGTGGGGGCTCCCCATCTATTGGCTGGTCTCGTCTCAGACGCCACGTGGTCAGCTGGATACACTAATGAAATTAGTTGTAAAAATTGAAACATTTTATGTAGTTCTCAATTTCAATTCTCAATCCCGCTCGAATGTTTCTATCGACAGAAACACGAGAATATACTGTATATGTTACTATGTGCAACGGTTTACAAAATACAATCGAATACAAAATTAAAAAAAAAAACCAAACTAACAAACAAACAAAAAATACAAAATGAAGGTTCTCAAATGGGGATCAACACTAGGGTAGGAGCCTACCTGTTGGTCTCAAATGTTCCTATCTCACGCCTCCACGAAGATCATATGACGACATTTTTAGATCGGGCGTGAACTGGAAACGGGAGGTTCTCAAATGGGGATCAACACTAGGGTAGGAGCCTACCTGTTGGTATCAAATGTTCCTATCTCACGCCTCCACGAAGATCATATGACGACATTTTTAGATCGGGCGTGAACTGGAAACACACACCTGGTCTTGGCTCCGAGAACGGGTGTCGAAAGTGGCTAAGTGAGGGGGTGCGAGCGAGTCAGAGCGCTATATCTCTCCCGGGGAAGGCCTCCCGGGTCATGGAGGCCTTGCCAACCCGCTGTCTCCCGGGCAAAGGAGATACACCCAGAAAATGGAGCTACGTTCACGAAGAATACTCAGAATGCGATCGCCCGAGGAGGGTCCCCGAACTGGAGCTGGTCCTGGAACGGGCGTAAGAGCGAGCGGCCAGCGGCTGGAGGGCGATGTGCAAGAGCGGGCCACCAGCCGGGTTCAACCCGAAGAGCTACCGCCACACGGAAACAGCAGCCATCGACATCACCAACGAAACGCTGCGCCTACGAGGCGTGTTGCGACTGTCAGACGACAGTCGTCCACACTTGTGGGTACTACTAGGCGACGGATCATGTGGACACATGAAATGAATGAATTCGTGATCCGCGCCTATTACATCTGCACTGCTTTGGAGACGGACATGAGCGGTCGCCCTCGAATACTCGCAATGTTCGAGGAAGCGTATCCAGAGTTCGTCGGGAGGCTTGACCAAAACGCGATGAACGCGAGGCGTAGAGCGATTGTACGCAACAATATGCTCTCCCAAACGCAAGTCGACGAGATCAAGCAGCAGGTGCAGAGAGAACTAAGCTCCAGAACAAGCAGAGCAAGCGATGTGTCGAGACGAAGTTCAGTACGGCTGAGCAATTCATTCGCGAGTGGGGCACGCGAATCAGCACCAGTGGAGGCCACAGTACAACAACCCCCTGAGCCGGAAGATCCACAGCCAGATCAACAACTACTACGCGATCTGGTCTTCCATTACGACGAGGCGATCTCACAGTTCCGCGACACGGACCCTTTGTCGCGCCCCAGGATCCCGAAGTTGCAGCATTCCCGCAGGCTGACAAGTGCAGTAAAGCTCATGAACGAGCACGTTCTTCCGCTGCACTTGGTTGATGCTGAGAACATGGAGGAGCTGCAACTGAAAGTTTACTGTGCTGCTGTGGCGACCGCCAAAAGTTTAGGATACCGTATTAGGCCAAGAGGCGGACTGCTCCAACATCTCCGTGAAAGGCGTGAGCCTCCATGGCGAAGGAGATTGGAGCAACGGATCCTAAACAAGCGCGCCGCAATTGGAAGACTGATGGCGTACAAAAGAGGCAGCAGATCGGCGAAATTATGTCGCCAAGTTGCTGTGATCGTGCGGCCTACTGAACTTCGCCAGCTGGGAGCTCACCAGCTGACGGAAAAACTCGACACACTGGTACAGCAATTGAGCGTCCTAACTAAACGGCTGAAACGTTACTCTGACTCTGCAAAGCGCCAGGAACAAAATCGGATGTTCAGAGATAACGAAAAAGCGTTCTACGACCACATTAGCGACGAGAAGCCCGACTACCGCGAAGGTTTGCCAGATATTAGCGATGTGACGAACTTCTGGGCTGGTATTTGGGAGACCCCAGTAGAACATCGCGACGGGCAAATGTGGTTAAGACGGGAGGAGGAGAGTTGTGGTGAAATTGGAGAGATGCCAGCTATCATCGTCGGAGAGAACGATGTCCGCGAAGCCTCGCGGTACCTGAGGAACTGGGCAGCACCGGGCCCCGATGGTGTCCAGAACTTTTGGCACAAGAAGCTGACCGTCGCACATCCAAAGATAGCTGAGTGCTTCAACAAGGTGCTACGTGACCCACACAACCTTCCTGAATTCGCCACCCGTGGCGTCACCTTCCTCCTCCCGAAAGACAGCAACACATTGAACCCATCAAAGTACAGACCGATAACGTGCCTATCGAGTCTGTACAAAATACTGAGCAGCATAATTACCGCCAAAGTTTCTGCTCACTGCGAACAGCATCACATCATCGCAGAAGAGCAGAAAGGATGCAGGAAAAATACGCATGGCTGCAAAGACCAGGCCATCATCGACGCAGCCATAGTCGGCCAGGCGGTATATAACCAGCGGAACCTAAGTATGGCCTACATCGATTACAGGAAGGCTTATGACTCCATACCTCACTCGTTTCTCGTCCGGGTATTGGAGCTCTACAAAATTGATCCCGTCGTCGTTAGGTTCCTGCAGCATGCGATGAGGCAGTGGAGTACGTCTCTGCACCTCAGTGATGGGGAAAATGTGTTGCAGTCTAGAACGCTGCAGATAAAGAGGGGGATATTCCAAGGCGACTCTTTCAGCCCGCTTTGGTTTTGTCTGGCACTGAACCCCCTCAGTAGGACGCTCAATAGAAACGGTCATGGCTATAAAATAAGGTATGGCGACGGCGCCCACGAAGAAGTGACCCATACCTTTTACATGGACGATCTCAAGGTCTACGCTGATTCACGTCAGCGTCTAGGTGTAGCTATCCGGGTTGTCGAAGACATAAGCAGGGACATCTGTATGGAGTTCGGCCTCGACAAGTGTCGCTGTGTCCACCTGCTGAAAGGACAACTTACCGAATCCGGAGGCTACGAGGTCTATGACGGCGAGTTTATAAGAGACATGGTTCGTGGCGAATCCTATAAATATCTTGGATTCCGACAGCTCACCGGGATTCGCCACTCCGACATCAAGACGGAGCTGCGAGACAAGTTCTTGAGTCGAGTGAACTGTGTCCTGAGGACTTTCCTCAACGCGGGGAACAAGGTACGCGCGATCAACACATTCGCGGTTCCCCTGCTGACCTTCAGTTTTGGTGTAGTCAAATGGAGCAAAACTAACCTAGAGGACCTTGAGAGGAGGATGAGGAAAGCATTCAAAGAGGCCGGAATGCACCATCCTCAATCGGCACTGGAGAGAGTTTCACTACCACGCAAAGAAGGGGGACTTGGAATCGTCGACATTTCTGCACTGTGTGTTGCCCAGGTACGACAACTGCGCGAGTACTTCGCAGAACGCGCCAACCAAAACGCGCTATACCGGGCTGTCTGCGCCGCCGACAGAGGATACAGCGCTCTGCACTTGGCGCAAGCGAGAGTACCAACTCAACTGCAATCTGCAGACAGTGGAGGAGAAGATTGCAGCTTGGAAGCAGAAGGCAGTGCATGGTGCCCACCCCCATCAACTGGACCGGCCACACGTCGACAAGGCCGCATCTAATCTGTGGCTAACGCGTGGTGAACTCTCTTCAGTAGTAGAAGCCGACATGATAGCCATCCAGGACAGGATAATGCCGACGAGAAACTGCAGGCGGTACGTCTGGCATCAAGACGTTGATGACATTTGCCGGATGTGCCATCAACCAGGTGAAAACATAGAGCACATTATGGGAGGCTGTCCCGTTTTGGCCAACGCAGCCTACACCGAGCGCCACAACAACGTGGCCCGTATTGTTCATCGACAACTGGCGCTCCAATGTGCTCTACTGGAAGACAACGTACCAAACTACCGGTACCTGCCTGCACCTGTCCTGGAAAATGACCGTTTCAAGCTGTACTGGGATCGCACTGTTCTGACCGACCTCTCGATCCACCACAACCGCCCAGATATAATGGTTTACGACAAGAGCGACCGCAAAGTCACCATCATCGATGTCGCTATTCCACTGAACCAGAATCTGGAGGAGACCCACGGTCGCAAAATCTGCAAGTACCGACCATTGGCCGTGGAGCTCAAGGAACTGTGGGGGCTAAGGGAGGTCCCAAGAATTGTTCCAGTCGTTCTCTCTGGAACTGGAATTATCCCGAAGACACTTCTGGAAGCGCTAAAGGGTTGAACATCGAGAAGGAATTGGCCGGCATCCAAAAGTCGGTCATCCTTAGCACCTGCGCGATTGTCCGACAATTCCTCGGTCAGGACTAAAACAGCACGAGCATGCAGATACGTGCATTCCGCAGAGCCTAGTCCCCCTTTGGCATTCAGAAGCCCGGGGGCAGGTGAAAATTCTGGCTAGGTTCGCCTAGTTAAGAAGTGAGATAAGTCTGCCAAATGAAAAAAATCGTTTGTATTATTAAGCCAATTGATATGCGAGTTGGTATGTGGTGTGAGTCAAGGTTTTATTTTTGTTTGTTTGTTTTTTTTTTTTTTTTTTCAAATGAAATGTAGTTGTGTAGGTGGTAGTGTGGTGGTGGTTTTTTTTTTGTTAAGAAACTAAAATTGATAAACTCTTTTGGTGACAAA
>NW_026599665.1:0-32690 GCF_029784135.1 Toxorhynchites rutilus septentrionalis | reverse complement strand
TAGTAAATGGAGCTTCTATATATTCATATCCTTGTAAAATTGAGAAATAAATTCCTAAAAGTACTGTAAAAAATAATCTTTGAATTGTTTGAGTATGATTATTTTCTATTAATCTATGATGAGCTCAAGTTACAGTAATTCCTGATGCTAATAAAATAGCTGTATTTAATAAAGGAATTTGAAAAGGATTAAATGGATGGATTCCAATAGGAGGTCATATTATTCCTAGTTCAATTGTAGGAGATAATCTTCTATGAAAAAATGCTCAAAAAAATGAAATAAAAAAGAAAATTTCGGAGATAATAAAAAGAATTATTCCTCATCGAAGGCCTAAAGTTACATTGAAAGTATGAAGTCCTTGGAAAGTACTTTCTCGAGAAATATCTCGTCATCATTGATATATAATTAATAGGGTAATAATATTTCCTAAAATAAATAAATTATTATTATATTGATGGAATCATTGAACTAATCCTGTAGTTATTGTTATTGCTCTAATTGCTCCTAATAAAGGTCATGGACTATAGTCTACTAAATGAAAGGGATGATTTATTTTTGTTGACATTAATTTACTTCTCTAGAATATAAAGTACTTAAAACTGAAAATACATAAGATTGAATAATAGCGACTGCTGATTCAAGTAATAATAAAGCAATTTGAACAATTAAAATAATTCTTACAATAATGTAAGATGTAGATATAGGCCCAGTATTTCCTAAAAGGGTTAAAAGTAAATGACCAGCAATTATATTTGCGGTTAATCGAATAGCTAAAGTTCCTGGACGAATTACATTTCTAATTGTTTCAATACATACTATAAAAGGTATTAGGATTGCGGGAGTTCCTTGAGGAACTAAATGAGCAAATATATGTTGTGTGTGATTTGTTCATCCATAAATTATAATTCTTAATCATAAAGGAAAAGCTAAGGTTAAAGTTAATGTTAAATGACTAGTTCTTGTAAAAATATAAGGAAAAAGTCCTAAAAAATTATTAAATATAATTAAAGAAAATAAAGAAATAAATATTAAAGTTCTTTTATTATTATTAGTTGGACCTAAAAGAGTTTTAAATTCTTTATGTAAAGTTAATAAAATATTATTTCAAATAATTTGGAATCGATTAGGGATTAATCAGTAAGAAGATGGAATAATTAATAAACCTAAAAAAGTTCTTATTCAATTTAAGGATATATTAAAAATTGTTGTTGAAGGATCAAATACTGAAAATAGATTAGTTATCATTTTCAATTTAATTTAGATTGTTTAATATTTAATAGTTGGGGGGTTGAATTTAAAGAATAAAAAAAGCAATAATAATTTTTAATATTAAAAATTATTAAAGTAAATGAAAAAATAAAGAATAAAGTTAATCATCTTAATGGAGATATTTGAGGAATTAAAAAATATTAAATTATTAATATTTTTAGTTTGACAAACTAAGGTTTTGATTAAACTAATTTTTTTTTGAGAGAAATATTAATATCATTAGAAGTAATTGCTAATTTACTATAATATGATTTAAGAGATCATTACTTGCTTTCAGTCATCTAATGAATTGATTTGAGATGAAATTCATTTAATAAAGAAATTTATTGGGATTCTTTCAATAACAATTGGTATAAAGCTATGGTTTGCTCCACAAATTTCTGAACATTGTCCAAAAAATAATCCAGGTTGATTAATTAAGAAATTAGTTTGATTTAATCGTCCTGGAGTTGCGTCAATTTTTACACCTAGGGCTGGAATTGTTCATGAATGAAGAACATCTGTGGCTGTTACTAAAATTCGAATTTGATTATTAAAAGGTAAAATAATTCGATTATCTACATCTAATAGGCGGAATCCATTTATATTAAGTTCATTGGTAGGAGTTATATAAGAGTCAAATTCTAAATTAGTAAAATTTGAATATTCATATCTTCAATATCATTGATGTCCAATAGTTTTTAGAGTAATTAAAGGATTATTAATTTCATCTATTAAATATAAAAGACGAAGAGAGGGAAAGGCAATAAATATAAGAATAATTGCAGGTAAAATTGTTCAAATAATTTCGATTGTTTGACCATGAAGAAGATATCGATTGGTAAATTTATTGAAAAATAATATAATTATAATATAAGCAATTAATGTTGTAATTATAATTAAAATTAAAATAGTATGATCATGAAAAAAGTTTAATTGTTCTATTAAAGGAGAAATTCTATTTTGTAATCCTAAATTAGATCATGTTGCCATTTTCTAATAAAAGAAAAAATCTTTATATATGAAGCTTAAATTCATTGCACTATTCTGCCATATTAGAAATTTGATGATAAAATAGGAAGTTCTGAATATGTGTGTTCTATAGGAGGTATAGAATGATATCATTCAATTGAAGAAGAAAGTTGTATAGGGAATGAAGGAGTTCGTTTAGTAATTATACTTTCTCAAATAATAAATAGGAAAAATAAGATAGCAATTAATGAGATAGAACTACCTAAAGAAGAAATAATATTTCATGTTAAATAACTATCTGGAAAATCTGAATAACGACGAGGTATACCTGCTAATCCTAAAAAATGTTGAGGAAAAAATGTTAAATTTACTCCAATAAATATAATTATAAATTGAATTTTTAATCATAAGGGGTTTATAATTAATCCTGTTAATAAAGGATATCAATGAATAAATCCTGCTATAATTGCAAATACTGCTCCTATAGAGAGAACATAATGAAAATGAGCTACTACATAATAAGTATCATGAAGAATAATATCAATTGAAGAATTTGCTAAAATTACACCTGTTAATCCTCCTACAGTAAATAAAAAAACAAATCCTAATGATCATAATAATGTAGGATTATAATTTAATTGAGTACCATGAAGAGTAGCTAATCAACTAAAAATTTTAATTCCTGTAGGAACTGCAATAATTATAGTAGCTGAAGTAAAGTAAGCTCGAGTATCAACATCTATACCAACTGTAAATATATGATGAGCTCATACAATAAATCCTAAAAGTCCAATAGCTAATATAGCATAAATTATTCCTAAAGTCCCAAATGTTTCCTTTTTACCTCTTTCTTGAGTAATAATATGAGAAATTATTCCAAATCCTGGAAGAATTAAAATATATACCTCTGGATGTCCAAAAAATCAAAATAAATGTTGATAAAGAATTGGATCACCTCCTCCAATTGGGTCGAAAAATGAAGTATTTAAATTACGATCTGTAAGAAGTATAGTAATAGCTCCTGCTAATACGGGTAAAGATAAAAGAAGAAGAATTGCTGTAATAATTACTGATCATACAAATAAAGGTATTCGATCTAAAGAAATTCCTTCAGGTCGTATGTTAATAATAGTGGTAATAAAAATTAATAGCTCCTAAAATTGAAGAAATTCCTGCTAAATGAAGAGAAAAAATTGTTAAATCAACTGATGATCCATTATGAGCAATATTAGATGAAAGAGGGGGATAAACTGTTCAACCAGTTCCTGACCCATTTTCAACTATTCTGCTTGAGAGTAATAATGTAATAGATGGAGGAAGAAGTCAAAATCTTATATTATTTATTCGTGGAAATGCTATATCAGGAGCTCCTAGTATTAAAGGTACTAATCAATTACCAAATCCTCCGATTATAATAGGTATTACTATGAAAAAAATTATTACAAATGCATGGGCGGTTACAATTACATTATAAATTTGATCATTACCAATAAATATTCCTGGTTGTCTTAGTTCTAAACGAATTAAAATTCTTATTGATGTTCCAATTATCCCTGCTCATGCTCCAAAAATAAAATATAAAGTTCCAATATCTTTATGATTTGTAGAAAATAGCCATTGTCGCGATTGAATGGCTGAAATTTAGGCAATAAATTGTAAATTTATTTATAAGAATATTTTCTTTTTAATCAAACTTTATAGTCAATAATGATATTAGATTGCAATTCTGAAGGAATAAGGAATAATTATTAAAGTTTAAGAATTAAAAGATTTTACAAGTATTTTTAGCTTTGAAAACTAATAGTTTTATTAACTTAAACTCTTTATAAGATTAAATAAAATGAGAAAATTATTATTAATCCTATAATAGAGGTAAAATTTATAAATAAAATTAGAAGAGAATTGTTATTAAAATTTTTTATAATTCATGAATTTTTATAGAAATTTAATATATAAATTCTATATGATATTCGTAAATAATAAAATAATGTAATTAAAGTCATACAAACTGCTATAAATATTAAAAAATAATGATTTATTTTTGTTAAATTTTCAATAATTATTCATTTAGGGAAGAATCCTAAAAATGGAGGGAGTCCTCCTAAAGATAATAAATTAATGAAAATTATAAATTTAATAATTGGGTTTATTAATGAAAAGTTATAAATTTGATTAAAATAATATAATTTAAAATTATTGAAAATTAAAATAATAGAAGATGATAGGAAAGAATATAAAAAGAAGTATATTAGTCATAAATATTCATTATATATTATTGCTATTAATATTCATCTTAAATGATTAATTGAAGAAAATGCTATTAATTTTCGTAAGGAGGTTTGATTTAATCCTCCTAATGCTCCAATAATTATAGAAAATAAAATAAAAATGAATAATAAATTATAATTTGAATTATAAGAAATTATTATTAAGGGAGCAATTTTTTGTCATGTTATTAAAATTAAATTATTAATTCAATTTAATCCTTCTATTACTTCAGGGAATCAAAAGTGGAAGGGGGCAATTCCTCTTTTTAATGCTAAAGTTGAATAAATTATTAAATGAATAACGTTATTTTTAATAATTAAGTTAAAATTGAATAATAATAATAATAAAATTGAAAATAATAAAATAGAAGAAGCATAAGCTTGAATCAAAAAATATTTTAGACTTCTTTCGGATATTAATATATTTTTTTTATTTTCATTTATTAGGGGAATAAATGAAAGTAAATTAATTTCTAATCCTATTCAAACTCCTAATCAAGAGTTTGAAGAAATTGTTAATAAAGTTCCAAAAATTAATGTTATTATAAAAATATTATTTGAAAATTTTTTAATTAAAAAGAAAAGGATTATAACCTTTATAAATGGGGTATGAGCCCAGTAGCTTAATTTAGCTTATCTTTTTAAATATAATTGAATTATAAAAATATATTTTAGTGTATGATGCACAAAAATTTTTGAAATTTTTAGAAATAGTTTAATTCTATTAAATATAATGAATAAAAATATTAAATTTTTATAATTTACCCTATCAAGGTAATCCTTTTATCAGGCAATTCATTTTTATTTTTTTTTTTATTATTATAAGTAAAAAAAAAAATAACATGATTAAGATTTAATTTTGAAAGGCATTTAAAATAAAGTTTATAAATGTTTATTTTTAAAATTTTTTATTTAAATTAAATTTAAATAATTATTTTTAGAATTAATTATATATATATATATATATTATATAAATGTTTAATATATATATAAATGTATTATATAAATTAATAAAATATTTAATAATATATTCATCTATTATATATATATATTTAGATCTATTAATAAATATATTATATATATAAATTAAGAGAATTAATTAATAAGGATTATATTATCGTTAGTGTATTATTTATATGCCTATTCGGCCTATATTTACAGAGAAAAAAAAGATCTATATACATATAAATAATTTATATATAAATATATTCATTGTATTTTATTTATTTATATTATATTAAATTATTTATATTAAATAAATAAATATAATTAATTTATATAATTATAAATATATATATATATTATAAATAATTTATATAAAGGGAGTGTAAAAAATATTTAATTAATAAAATATATAATTTAATATTAAATAATTATATATAAATATAAAATTTTAAATATAAAATAAAATTATTAATATTGGTTGCGCGTCGAGAAAAGAATTGAGCTAAGTTGTTTTTATTAGTTTAATTTGTTTGTTTGATTATGATGAATGTATTATTAAATTAATTATTTTTTTTTTATAAATTAATTGAAAAATTTTATTAGTTAAAATATTTTTATATTTAGGGGGTGTAAAAATTTTTGACACTTGGAAAGAATTGAGCTAAGTTGTTTTTATTAGTTTAATTTGTTTGTTTGATTATGATGAATGTATTATTAAATTAATTATTTTTTTTTATAAATTAATTGAAAAATTTTATTAGTTAAAATATTTTTATATTTAGGGGGTGTAAAAATTTTTGACACTTGGAAAGAATTGAGCTAAGTTGTTTTTATTAGTTTAATTTGTTTGTTTGATTATGATGAATGTATTATTAAATTAATTATTTTTTTTTATAAATTAATTGAAAAATTTTATTAGTTAAAATATTTTTATATTTAGGGGGTGTAAAAATTTTTGACACTTGGAAAGAATTGAGCTAAGTTGTTTTTATTAGTTTAATTTGTTTGTTTGATTATGATGAATGTATTATTAAATTAATTATTTTTTTTTATAAATTAATTGAAAAATTTTATTAGTTAAAATATTTTTATATTTAGGGGGTGTAAAAATTTTTGACACTTGGAAAGAATTGAGCTAAGTTGTTTTTATTAGTTTAATTTGTTTGTTTGATTATGATGAATGTATTATTAAATTAATTATTTTTTTTTATAAATTAATTGAAAAATTTTATTAGTTAAAATATTTTTATATTTAGGGGGTGTAAAAATTTTTGACACTTGGAAAGAATTGAGCTAAGTTGTTTTTATTAGTTTAATTTGTTTGTTTGATTATGATGAATGTATTATTAAATTAATTATTTTTTTTTATAAATTAATTGAAAAATTTTATTAGTTAAAATATTTTTATATTTAGGGGGTGTAAAAATTTTTGACACTTGGAAAGAATTGAGCTAAGTTGTTTTTATTAGTTTAATTTGTTTGTTTGATTATGATGAATGTATTATTAAATTAATTATTTTTTTTTATAAATTAATTGAAAAATTTTATTAGTTAAAATATTTTTATATTTAGGGGGTGTAAAAATTTTTGACACTTGGAAAGAATTGAGCTAAGTTGTTTTTATTAGTTTAATTTGTTTGTTTGATTATGATGAATGTATTATTAAATTAATTATTTTTTTTTATAAATTAATTGAAAAATTTTATTAGTTAAAATATTTTTATATTTAGGGGGTGTAAAAATTTTTGACACTTGGAAAGAATTGAGCTAAGTTGTTTTTATTAGTTTAATTTGTTTGTTTGATTATGATGAATGTATTATTAAATTAATTATTTTTTTTTATAAATTAATTGAAAAATTTTATTAGTTAAAATATTTTTATATTTAGGGGGTGTAAAAATTTTTGACACTTGGAAAGAATTGAGCTAAGTTGTTTTTATTAGTTTAATTTGTTTGTTTGATTATGATGAATGTATTATTAAATTAATTATTTTTTTTTATAAATTAATTGAAAAATTTTATTAGTTAAAATATTTTTATATTTAGGGGGTGTAAAAATTTTTGACACTTGGAAAGAATTGAGCTAAGTTGTTTTTATTAGTTTAATTTGTTTGTTTGATTATGATGAATGTATTATTAAATTAATTATTTTTTTTTATAAATGACTTATTTGAATATTTTAAATATAATATATAAATAATTTTATTATGGTTAAATTTTTTACTATTATTTTATTTTACATGTAAATTTTTGTGTGAAATTATTTAATTTTTAAAAAATTAATTAGTTTTATTTATTCTCAGTAATTAATATTAAAGGAAAAAAGAAATTTTGTATTAGTAATAATTTTTAATATTGGTAAAATTTGTGCCAGCTACCGCGGTTATACAAATAATATAAGTAAAAATTTTTAATATTAGTTAAATTGTTTATTTATAATATAAAAATTAATTTATTAGGTGAAATTATTAAATTATTATTATTATTATTTGAAAAATAAATTTAAGCTGTAAACTTTTTGTAATAAACTAGGATTAGATACCCTATTATTAAAAATAAATAATAAAATATTAAAGTAGTATTAGTTATATTCTTGAAATTTAAAAAATTTGGCGGTAATTTAGTCTATTCAGAGGAATCTGTCCTGTAATTGATAATCCACATTGAACCTTACTTAAATTAATTTAATTTGTATATCGTCGTCATCAGAATATATTATAAGATAAAATTTTCATAATTTAAAATTAATAAAAAATGTCAGATCAAGGTGCAGTTTATATTTAAGTAGAGATGGATTACAATAAATTTATTTATATGGATAAAATTTTGAAATTAAATTTTTGAAAGTGGATTTGATAGTATTATAAAAAAGATTATTTATAAGATTTTAGCTCTAAATTATGTACATATCGCCCATCGTTCTTATTATTAAAATAAGATAAGTTGTAACATAGTAGATGTACTGGAAAGTGTATCTAGAAAGTCAATTTAAAGCTTAATTAGTAAAGTATTTCATTTACATTGAAAAGAAATTTGTGCAATTCAATTTAAATTGAATAAATTTTATTTATTAATTTTATTTATTTTTTATATTATTTAATAAAAATAATTTTATAATTTAAAGTTTTAGTATTATTTAAATAAATAATAATTTTTATTATAGTTTATTAGTATTGTAAAAGAAGATTGAAATAAATTGAAAAATTTTTATTTTAAAAGAAAATTTAATTTATTGTACCTTGTGTATCAGGGTTTATTAATTAATTAATTATTATATTAATTTTTCTCGAATTTTAAAGATTTAAATTTATAAAAAAGTTAATGTGGAATAATTATTTTTAATATAAATTTAGAAATGAAATGTTAATCGTTTTAAAATATATCTAGTTTTTTAAGAAATAAATTTAATTTAGATTTATTAATTAAATATTTAATTAGTTAATTATTTAATTTAATAAAATTAATATTTTAAGGGATTAGCTTTAAAATAAAATTTTAAATTTTAATTAAGTAAATAAATAAATATAGGCTTAAAAATAGTCATTATTAGTAAGTATGTTATAATTTATTTTATAATTATATTATTTATTTTAAAATTAAGTTATTTATTAAAATATAAATTTTAATAAAGAAAGTTTATTAATTATGATAAAATTAGTATATAAATTTATATAAATTATTTATAAATGAGAGGTTTATATAAGGAATTCGGCAATAAATATATATTTACCTGTTTATCAAAAACATGTCTTTTTGAAATTAATTTAAAGTCTAACCTGCCCACTGAATATTATTAAAGGGCCGCAGTATTTTGACTGTGCGAAGGTAGCATAATCAATAGTCTTTTAATTGGAGGCTTGTATGAATGGTTGGATAAGATATATACTGTCTTATATAAATTTTTTTAGAATTTTATTTTTTAATTAAAAAGTTAAGATAAAATTAAAAGACGAGAAGACCCTATAGATCTTTATTTTTATATTTTATAATTTTTTAAGGATTATTTTAATTATAATTTTATTAAAAATTTTACTGGGGTGGTATAAAAATTTAATTAACTTTTAATTGTATTATACATTAATATATGAATAATTGATCCAATAATATTGATTAAAAATTTAAGTTACCTTAGGGATAACAGCGTAATTTTTTTTTAGAGTTCATATCGATAAAAAAGATTGCGACCTCGATGTTGGATTAAGAGTTATTTTTAGGTGTAGAAGTTTAAAGTTTAGGTCTGTTCGACCTTTGAATTCTTACATGATCTGAGTTCAAACCGGTGTAAGCCAGGTTGGTTTCTATCTTTAATTAATAATTATATTATAGTACGAAAGGACCTAATATAAAAAATATAAATTTTATTAAAATGATTGATAATAATATTTAATTACTATTTTGGCAGATTAGTGTAATAAATTTAGAATTTATTTAAATAATATTTTATTATTATAAATAGTATTGTATTTTAATGATTATGTATTGGGGTTAGTAGGTAGTTTATTATTAATTATTTGTGTTTTAGTTAGAGTTGCTTTTTTAACATTATTAGAACGAAAAGTTTTAGGATATATTCAAATTCGAAAAGGTCCTAATAAAGTTGGATTTGTTGGGTTATTACAACCTTTTAGAGATGCAGTTAAGTTATTTACTAAAGAACAAACATATCCTTTATTATCTAATTATTTAGTTTATTATTTTTCTCCAATTTTTTCTTTATTTTTATCTTTATTAATTTGGTTATGTATTCCTTATTTAATTAAATTATATTCTTTTAATTTAGGAGTATTATTTTTTTTTTGTATTACTAGATTAAGAGTTTATACTGTTATAATTGCTGGGTGATCTTCTAATTCTAATTATGCTTTATTAGGGGGTTTACGGGCTGTTGCTCAAACTATTTCTTATGAAGTAAGTTTGGCTTTAATTTTATTAAGATTTATTTTTTTAGTGGGGGGTTATAATTTTTTAAATTTTTATTTTTTTCAAAAATATATTTGATTTATTGTTTTTTGTTATCCTTTAAGATTAGTTTGATTTGCTTCTTGTTTAGCTGAAACTAATCGAACTCCATTTGATTTTGCAGAAGGAGAATCAGAATTAGTCTCTGGGTTTAATGTTGAATATAGAAGAGGTAGATTTGCTTTAATTTTTTTAGCAGAATATGCAAGAATTTTATTTATAAGTATATTATTTGTAGTAATTTTTTTAGGTAGAGATATTTATAGATTTTTTTTTTTTTTAAAATTAGTTTTTATTTCTTATATATTTATTTGGGTTCGAGGGACTTTACCTCGATTTCGTTATGATAAATTAATATATTTAGCATGAAAAAGATTTTTACCTTTATCTTTAAATTATTTATTTTTTTTTATTGGAGTAAAAATTTTTTTTTTTTCTTTATAATGAATGATTTTTAGTATAAAATTAATAGAAGAGTTTACTTCTTTCTTATGTTTTCAAAACATATGCTGTAAAAGCTTATTAATTAATTTAAAAGGTTATCTCAGTATTTTGATAAAAGGGGATTAATAATAAAATATAAAAAATATAAAATTGTTAAAATTTGTCCTGTTATAATATAAGGGATTTCTACGGGTCGTGCTCCAATTCAAGTTAATAGGCATGTAATAGATGTTATTCTTCAAAATAAAATTTGGTTAAGAGGATAAAATTGAAGTCCTTGAAATTTACTTATATGAGTAAAAGGTAAAATTATTAAAATGGCAATTGATATAACTAAAGCAATTACTCCTCCTAATTTATTAGGAATTGATCGTAAAATTGCATAAGCAAATAAAAAATATCATTCAGGTTGAATATGAACAGGAGTTACTAATGGATTAGCTGGAATAAAATTTTCTGGGTCTATTAATAAATAATTAAATTTTCAAATAAAAGTGATTAAAATTCAAATAAAGATAATAAATCCTGCTATATCTTTATAAATAAAATATGGGTGAAATGGAATTTTATCAATATTTCTATTTAATCCTAATGGATTATTTGATCCTGTTTGATGTAAAAATAAAAGGTGAATTATTGTTAAAGCTAAAATAATAAAAGGTAAAATAAAATGAAAAGTAAAGAATCGAGTTAAAGTTGCGTTATCAATTGCGAATCCTCCTCAAATTCATTGAACTAAATCATTTCCTAAATAAGGAATAGCCGATAAAAGATTTGTAATAACAGTTGCTCCTCAAAAAGATATTTGTCCTCAAGGTAAAACATATCCTAAAAATCCAGTTGCTATTGTTATAAATAATATAATTACTCCTACTATTCATGTAGGAATATAAAGAAATGAATTATAATAAATACCTCGTCCTACATGGGTAAATAAACATGCAAAAAAAAATGAAGCTCCGTTTGCGTGACAAATTCGGAGTAGTCATCCATTATTAACATCTCGATAAATATGATTTACACTATTAAAAGCAGTTTCAATATCTGCTGTATAATGTATAGCTAAAAAAAGACCTGTTAAAATTTGAATTATTAAACAAAGTCCTAAAAGAGATCCGAAATTTCATCAAATTGAAATATTAGAGGGGGCAGGTAAATCAATTAGTGCATTATTTATAATTTTAAATAAAGGGTGGGTATTTCGAATTGGTTTATTCATTAATTTCATAAATAATTTTGTTAATTAAGATAATGGGCGTAAAGGTCCATAATTTTTTATAGAGATTTTTACTGTAACTAATAATGTTAAAAACAAATAATTAATTAAAAGTAAAGTAATTAAATTTGTAGGAAAATTATATTTTTATTTAAAGATAAAATATTTTCTATATATAAAGATTTAAAATTTGATAATAAATTTATTTCGTAATTATTAATAAATGTTTCAATTATTATTTTATCTATAAAAAAAAAAATTATTAAAAAGATAATTAGTATAAAATATAGAATAATTGATAATTTTATTGAAAAAGAGAATATTTCATTTGATGAAAGAGAGGTTACATAAATAAATAGAACTAATATTCCCCCTATAAAAATTAAAAATAAAATATAAGCATATCAAAATGTTTGGATATAAATTCCTGAAATTATACAAATTAAAAATGTTTGAATTAAAAGAATTAATCCTATAGCTAAAGGGTGATTAATTTGTGTGAAAATTAATCTAATTATAAGAGATGAGAAAATAAAAGTTATAAAAATATCAAGAAATAGTTTATAAAAAATATTAATTTTGGGAATTAATGAAAAAGAATTTTCTTTTTTCTTGATGTTTTAAAAAAAAATTTTTTATTTTTAGTTTACAAGACTAAGGTTTTGATTAAACTATTAAAACTAAATTAATGGTAAATTTATTTTTATTATTTATTATAGTAATATTTATAATTGGATGTTTAGTATTTATTTCTAGACGAAAGCATTTATTATGTATGTTATTGTCATTAGAATTTATGGTTTTAATATTATTTATAATATTATTTTTTTTTTTAAATTATATAGAAAATGAAAAGTATTTTAGAATATTTTTTTTAACTTTTTGTGTTTGTGAGGGAGTATTAGGGTTATCTATTTTAGTTTCTATAGTTCGAACTCATGGTAATGATTATTTTCAAAGATTTTCAATTTTACAATGTTAAAATTTATTTTTTTTATTATTTGTTTATTATTATTATATAAAAAAAATTATTGAATGGTTCAATGTTTACTATTTTTAGGGAGATTTATATTTATATTAAAAATTGTAATAATAAATTATTTTTGTGATATTTCTTATTATTTTGGATTAGATTTAATTTCTTATGGTTTAATTATGTTGAGATTTTGGATTTGTGCTTTAATATTAATAGCTAGAGAAATAATTTATCGTGTTTTTAATTATAGAAAATTATTTATTTTTATAATTTTATTGTTATTATTGATATTAGTATTTACTTTTAGTTCATTAAGAATATTTATATTTTATTTATTTTTTGAGAGAAGATTAATTCCTACATTATTTTTGATTTTAGGATGAGGTTATCAGCCAGAGCGTTTACAAGCAGGAATTTATTTATTATTTTATACTTTATTAGCTTCTTTACCTTTATTAATTGGAATTTTTTTTATTAAAAATGATTTAAATATTATAAATTTGATTATATTAAATTATTTAAAATATTATAATTTAAAATTTTTATATTTATGTATAATTTTTGCTTTTTTGGTAAAAATACCAATATTTTTAGTTCATTTATGATTACCAAAAGCTCATGTTGAAGCTCCTATTTCTGGTTCTATAATTTTAGCTGGTGTTTTATTAAAATTAGGAGGTTATGGATTATTACGTGTTTTTTCATTTTTACAAATTTTAGGTATAAAATTTAATTATTGATGAATTAGAATTAGTTTAATAGGAGGTGTGTTAGTAAGATTAATTTGTTTACGACAAATGGATTTAAAGGCATTAATTGCTTATTCTTCTGTAGCTCATATAGGGATTGTTTTAAGAGGTTTAATAACTATAACTTATTGAGGATTAAGAGGATCATATACTTTAATAATTGCTCATGGTTTATGTTCTTCTGGATTATTTTGTTTAGCAAATATTTCTTATGAACGAATAAATAGACGAAGTTTATTAATTAACAAGGGGATATTAAATTTTATACCTAGAATAGCTTTATGATGATTTTTATTATGTGCTGGGAATATAGCGGCTCCTCCAACATTAAATTTATTAGGGGAAATTAGTTTAATAAATAGAATTGTAAGATGATCTTGATTAACTATAATTGGTTTAAGATTATTATCTTTTTTTAGAGCGGCTTATACCCTTTATTTATTTTCATATAGTCAACATGGTAAAATTTATTCTGGGGTTAATTTTTTTTCTTTTGGGACAAGTCGAGAGTATTTATTATTAATATTACATTGATTACCTTTAAATTTTTTAATTTTAAAAAGTGATATTTGTATATTATGAATTTAATTTAAATAGTTTAAAAAAAATATTGATTTGTGGTGTCAATGATATGAATTTTCATTTTAAATCGTGAATTCTTTAATTAATTATTGTAAGGTTAGATTTTATTTTTTAATTTTTATTAGATTTAATTTTTTTATATTTAGTTTAAATTTTTTATTGAATGATTTAATTTATTTTATTGAATGAGAAATTATTTCTTTATATTCAACTTCAATTGTTATGACTTTTTTATTGGATTGAATAAGATTGATATTTATATCTTTTGTATTATTAATTTCTTCTTTAGTAATTTTATATAGAGATGATTATATATCTAGAGATTTTAATAAAAATCGATTTATTTTATTAGTTTTAATATTTGTTATATCAATGATAATACTAATTATTAGTCCTAATTTAATTAGAATTTTATTAGGATGAGATGGATTAGGATTAGTTTCTTATTGTTTAGTAATTTATTTTCAAAATGTAAAATCTTATAATGCTGGAATGTTAACAGCTTTATCAAATCGAATTGGTGATGTAGCTTTATTATTAGCTATTGCTTGGATATTAAATTATGGAAGTTGGAATTATATTTTTTATTTAGAAATTAATAAGGAAAATTTTGAAATATTAATAATTGGAAGATTGGTGATATTAGCAGCTATAACTAAAAGAGCTCAAATTCCTTTTTCTTCTTGATTACCTGCTGCTATAGCAGCCCCTACCCCTGTTTCTGCTTTAGTTCATTTCAATTTCAACTTTAGTAACTGCAGGGGTTTATTTATTGATTCGTTTTAATATTTTATTAGTAGATTCATTATTTGGTCAAATTTTATTATTAATTTCAGGATTAACAATATTTATAGCTGGATTAGGGGCTAATTTTGAGTATGATTTAAAAAAAATTATTGCTTTATCTACTTTAAGACAATTAGGATTAATAATAAGAATTTTATCTATTGGAGAATTTAAATTAGCATTTTTTCATCTTTTAACTCATGCTTTATTTAAGGCATTATTATTTATATGTGCAGGAGTAATTATTCATAATATAAAAAATATACAAGATATTCGTTATATAGGAGGGTTGTTTATAAGAATACCTTTAGTTTGTAGATGTTTTAATATTGCTAATTTAGCTTTGTGTGGAATGCCTTTTTTAGCTGGATTTTATTCAAAGGATTTAATCTTAGAAGTTGTTATACTTTCTTATATAAATTTTTTTTCTTTTTTTCTTTTTTTTTTTCAACTGGGTTAACGGTTTGTTATTCTTTTCGATTAGTTTATTATTCTATAACAGGGGATTTTAAAAATATAGTTTTAAATATATTAAATGATAAGAGATGAATTATAAATTTTAGAATTTTTTTTTTAATAATTATAGCTATTATTGGGGGAAGTTTTCTTAGATGATTAATATTTTTTAATCCAGAGATAGTTAATTTACCTAAAATGATAAAATTTTTAACATTAATGGTTTGTGTTTTAGGGGGTTTGATAGGTTATTTATTAAATTATGAAAATTTATTTAGTAATAATAAATCTTTTATATTTTATAAATTTAGAAGATTTGTTGGGATAATATGATTTATGCCTTATATTTCGACTTTAATTATTATTAAATTGCCATTAAAAATAGGATTATTTTCATATAAAAGATTTGATCAAGGTTGAAGAGAATATTTTGGTGGACATATATTATATTATCAAATAAAAAAGTATTCTTTATATATTCAAGAGTTTCAAAATAATAATTTGAAAATTTATTTAATAAGATATTTTATTTGAATTGTAATTTTATTATTAATAATATTTTTAAATTAATTTAAATAGCTTATATTTAGAGCGTAACATTGAAGTTGTTGAGGAAATTATTTTAATTTTTAAATATTGGAAATATTTATAAATAAAGTTTATTAATTTTACATTGAAAATGTAATGTTTTTTTTAAACTATATAAATAAATATTAATAGAAATATGGTGATCAAGAAAAAGCTGCTAACTTTTATCTTTAATGGTTTAATTCCATTTATATTTCTTAATTGGAATTTTAAAATTCATTAATATTATTAACAGTAATATACCTCTTTTTGGTTTCAATTAATTTAAGATAAATTGATTGAATCAATATTTTTTAAGTGCAAGTTAAATGTTATAATTAACTATTATCCTATTTATTTATTTTTAAAAAATATGGGTGTAATTCACCTAAGATTAGGCCGAAACTAATTGCAATATATCGCTTCATATTTGGTTGAGATTTAATTATTTCATTCTAATGCTCCTTGGTTTCATTCGTGATATAATCCAATTAATAGAATAAAAATAAAGAAAAGGCTAGTAATTGTTCAATTTATTAAATTTGATGATTTAAAAATTAAGATTATTGGGAGAAGAAGAGCAATTTCTACATCAAAAATTAAGAAAATAATTGCAATTAAGAAAAATCGAAGAGAGAAGGGTAAACGAGAATAATTTATAGGGTCAAATCCACATTCAAAAGGGGAAGATTTTTCACGATCAGTAATGGTTTTTTTAGATAAAAAGGTTGCTATTATTATTATAATAATAGAAATAGTTAAAATAATTAGACTATAATAGTAAGTGTTAAATTATTTATACTAAAATTATTTAGTCCTAATGATTGGAAGTCATTTATACATACATATACTTTATAAATTAACCTCCTCATCAGTAAATTGAAATATATAAAAATAATCAAACTACATCTACAAAGTGTCAATAACATGCTGCTGCTTCAAATCCAAATGGTGATTTTTGAAAAATGATGATTAATATGACGTAAAAAACAAATTAATAAAAAAGAAGTTCCAATTAAAACATGAAGTCCGTGGGAATCCTGTTGATATGAAAAATGTTGAGCCATAAACATTATCTGCAATAGTAAATGGAGCTTCTATATATTCATATCCTTGTAAAATTGAGAAATAAATTCCTAAAAGTACTGTAAAAAATAATCTTTGAATTGTTTGAGTATGATTATTTTCTATTAATCTATGATGAGCTCAAGTTACAGTAATTCCTGATGCTAATAAAATAGCTGTATTTAATAAAGGAATTTGAAAAGGATTAAATGGATGGATTCCAATAGGAGGTCATATTATTCCTAGTTCAATTGTAGGAGATAATCTTCTATGAAAAAATGCTCAAAAAAATGAAATAAAAAAGAAAATTTCGGAGATAATAAAAAGAATTATTCCTCATCGAAGGCCTAAAGTTACATTGAAAGTATGAAGTCCTTGGAAAGTACTTTCTCGAGAAATATCTCGTCATCATTGATATATAATTAATAGGGTAATAATATTTCCTAAAATAAATAAATTATTATTATATTGATGGAATCATTGAACTAATCCTGTAGTTATTGTTATTGCTCTAATTGCTCCTAATAAAGGTCATGGACTATAGTCTACTAAATGAAAGGGATGATTTATTTTTGTTGACATTAATTTACTTCTCTAGAATATAAAGTACTTAAAACTGAAAATACATAAGATTGAATAATAGCGACTGCTGATTCAAGTAATAATAAAGCAATTTGAACAATTAAAATAATTCTTACAATAATGTAAGATGTAGATATAGGCCCAGTATTTCCTAAAAGGGTTAAAAGTAAATGACCAGCAATTATATTTGCGGTTAATCGAATAGCTAAAGTTCCTGGACGAATTACATTTCTAATTGTTTCAATACATACTATAAAAGGTATTAGGATTGCGGGAGTTCCTTGAGGAACTAAATGAGCAAATATATGTTGTGTGTGATTTGTTCATCCATAAATTATAATTCTTAATCATAAAGGAAAAGCTAAGGTTAAAGTTAATGTTAAATGACTAGTTCTTGTAAAAATATAAGGAAAAAGTCCTAAAAAATTATTAAATATAATTAAAGAAAATAAAGAAATAAATATTAAAGTTCTTTTATTATTATTAGTTGGACCTAAAAGAGTTTTAAATTCTTTATGTAAAGTTAATAAAATATTATTTCAAATAATTTGGAATCGATTAGGGATTAATCAGTAAGAAGATGGAATAATTAATAAACCTAAAAAAGTTCTTATTCAATTTAAGGATATATTAAAAATTGTTGTTGAAGGATCAAATACTGAAAATAGATTAGTTATCATTTTCAATTTAATTTAGATTGTTTAATATTTAATAGTTGGGGGGTTGAATTTAAAGAATAAAAAAAGCAATAATAATTTTTAATATTAAAAATTATTAAAGTAAATGAAAAAATAAAGAATAAAGTTAATCATCTTAATGGAGATATTTGAGGAATTAAAAAATATTAAATTATTAATATTTTTAGTTTGACAAACTAAGGTTTTGATTAAACTAATTTTTTTTTGAGAGAAATATTAATATCATTAGAAGTAATTGCTAATTTACTATAATATGATTTAAGAGATCATTACTTGCTTTCAGTCATCTAATGAATTGATTTGAGATGAAATTCATTTAATAAAGAAATTTATTGGGATTCTTTCAATAACAATTGGTATAAAGCTATGGTTTGCTCCACAAATTTCTGAACATTGTCCAAAAAATAATCCAGGTTGATTAATTAAGAAATTAGTTTGATTTAATCGTCCTGGAGTTGCGTCAATTTTTACACCTAGGGCTGGAATTGTTCATGAATGAAGAACATCTGTGGCTGTTACTAAAATTCGAATTTGATTATTAAAAGGTAAAATAATTCGATTATCTACATCTAATAGGCGGAATCCATTTATATTAAGTTCATTGGTAGGAGTTATATAAGAGTCAAATTCTAAATTAGTAAAATTTGAATATTCATATCTTCAATATCATTGATGTCCAATAGTTTTTAGAGTAATTAAAGGATTATTAATTTCATCTATTAAATATAAAAGACGAAGAGAGGGAAAGGCAATAAATATAAGAATAATTGCAGGTAAAATTGTTCAAATAATTTCGATTGTTTGACCATGAAGAAGATATCGATTGGTAAATTTATTGAAAAATAATATAATTATAATATAAGCAATTAATGTTGTAATTATAATTAAAATTAAAATAGTATGATCATGAAAAAAGTTTAATTGTTCTATTAAAGGAGAAATTCTATTTTGTAATCCTAAATTAGATCATGTTGCCATTTTCTAATAAAAGAAAAAATCTTTATATATGAAGCTTAAATTCATTGCACTATTCTGCCATATTAGAAATTTGATGATAAAATAGGAAGTTCTGAATATGTGTGTTCTATAGGAGGTATAGAATGATATCATTCAATTGAAGAAGAAAGTTGTATAGGGAATGAAGGAGTTCGTTTAGTAATTATACTTTCTCAAATAATAAATAGGAAAAATAAGATAGCAATTAATGAGATAGAACTACCTAAAGAAGAAATAATATTTCATGTTAAATAACTATCTGGAAAATCTGAATAACGACGAGGTATACCTGCTAATCCTAAAAAATGTTGAGGAAAAAATGTTAAATTTACTCCAATAAATATAATTATAAATTGAATTTTTAATCATAAGGGGTTTATAATTAATCCTGTTAATAAAGGATATCAATGAATAAATCCTGCTATAATTGCAAATACTGCTCCTATAGAGAGAACATAATGAAAATGAGCTACTACATAATAAGTATCATGAAGAATAATATCAATTGAAGAATTTGCTAAAATTACACCTGTTAATCCTCCTACAGTAAATAAAAAAACAAATCCTAATGATCATAATAATGTAGGATTATAATTTAATTGAGTACCATGAAGAGTAGCTAATCAACTAAAAATTTTAATTCCTGTAGGAACTGCAATAATTATAGTAGCTGAAGTAAAGTAAGCTCGAGTATCAACATCTATACCAACTGTAAATATATGATGAGCTCATACAATAAATCCTAAAAGTCCAATAGCTAATATAGCATAAATTATTCCTAAAGTCCCAAATGTTTCCTTTTTACCTCTTTCTTGAGTAATAATATGAGAAATTATTCCAAATCCTGGAAGAATTAAAATATATACCTCTGGATGTCCAAAAAATCAAAATAAATGTTGATAAAGAATTGGATCACCTCCTCCAATTGGGTCGAAAAATGAAGTATTTAAATTACGATCTGTAAGAAGTATAGTAATAGCTCCTGCTAATACGGGTAAAGATAAAAGAAGAAGAATTGCTGTAATAATTACTGATCATACAAATAAAGGTATTCGATCTAAAGAAATTCCTTCAGGTCGTATGTTAATAATAGTGGTAATAAAATTAATAGCTCCTAAAATTGAAGAAATTCCTGCTAAATGAAGAGAAAAAATTGTTAAATCAACTGATGATCCATTATGAGCAATATTAGATGAAAGAGGGGGATAAACTGTTCAACCAGTTCCTGACCCATTTTCAACTATTCTGCTTGAGAGTAATAATGTAATAGATGGAGGAAGAAGTCAAAATCTTATATTATTTATTCGTGGAAATGCTATATCAGGAGCTCCTAGTATTAAAGGTACTAATCAATTACCAAATCCTCCGATTATAATAGGTATTACTATGAAAAAAATTATTACAAATGCATGGGCGGTTACAATTACATTATAAATTTGATCATTACCAATAAATATTCCTGGTTGTCTTAGTTCTAAACGAATTAAAATTCTTATTGATGTTCCAATTATCCCTGCTCATGCTCCAAAAATAAAATATAAAGTTCCAATATCTTTATGATTTGTAGAAAATAGCCATTGTCGCGATTGAATGGCTGAAATTTAGGCAATAAATTGTAAATTTATTTATAAGAATATTTTCTTTTTAATCAAACTTTATAGTCAATAATGATATTAGATTGCAATTCTGAAGGAATAAGGAATAATTATTAAAGTTTAAGAATTAAAAGATTTTACAAGTATTTTTAGCTTTGAAAACTAATAGTTTTATTAACTTAAACTCTTTATAAGATTAAATAAAATGAGAAAATTATTATTAATCCTATAATAGAGGTAAAATTTATAAATAAAATTAGAAGAGAATTGTTATTAAAATTTTTTATAATTCATGAATTTTTATAGAAATTTAATATATAAATTCTATATGATATTCGTAAATAATAAAATAATGTAATTAAAGTCATACAAACTGCTATAAATATTAAAAAATAATGATTTATTTTTGTTAAATTTTCAATAATTATTCATTTAGGGAAGAATCCTAAAAATGGAGGGAGTCCTCCTAAAGATAATAAATTAATGAAAATTATAAATTTAATAATTGGGTTTATTAATGAAAAGTTATAAATTTGATTAAAATAATATAATTTAAAATTATTGAAAATTAAAATAATAGAAGATGATAGGAAAGAATATAAAAAGAAGTATATTAGTCATAAATATTCATTATATATTATTGCTATTAATATTCATCTTAAATGATTAATTGAAGAAAATGCTATTAATTTTCGTAAGGAGGTTTGATTTAATCCTCCTAATGCTCCAATAATTATAGAAAATAAAATAAAAATGAATAATAAATTATAATTTGAATTATAAGAAATTATTATTAAGGGAGCAATTTTTTGTCATGTTATTAAAATTAAATTATTAATTCAATTTAATCCTTCTATTACTTCAGGGAATCAAAAGTGGAAGGGGGCAATTCCTCTTTTTAATGCTAAAGTTGAATAAATTATTAAATGAATAACGTTATTTTTAATAATTAAGTTAAAATTGAATAATAATAATAATAAAATTGAAAATAATAAAATAGAAGAAGCATAAGCTTGAATCAAAAAATATTTTAGACTTCTTTCGGATATTAATATATTTTTTTTATTTTCATTTATTAGGGGAATAAATGAAAGTAAATTAATTTCTAATCCTATTCAAACTCCTAATCAAGAGTTTGAAGAAATTGTTAATAAAGTTCCAAAAATTAATGTTATTATAAAAATATTATTTGAAAATTTTTTAATTAAAAAGAAAAGGATTATAACCTTTATAAATGGGGTATGAGCCCAGTAGCTTAATTTAGCTTATCTTTTTAAATATAATTGAATTATAAAAATATATTTTAGTGTATGATGCACAAAAATTTTTGAAATTTTTAGAAATAGTTTAATTCTATTAAATATAATGAATAAAAATATTAAATTTTTATAATTTACCCTATCAAGGTAATCCTTTTATCAGGCAATTCATTTTTATTTTTTTTTTTATTATTATAAGTAAAAAAAAAATAACATGATTAAGATTTAATTTTGA
The DNA here is from genome assembly GCF_029784135.1 of Toxorhynchites rutilus septentrionalis. Taxonomy (NCBI): domain Eukaryota; kingdom Metazoa; phylum Arthropoda; class Insecta; order Diptera; family Culicidae; genus Toxorhynchites; species Toxorhynchites rutilus. The sequence goes on along the minus strand of NW_026599665.1, from coordinate 10,093 downwards.
AAGGCATTTAAAATAAAGTTTATAAATGTTTATTTTTAAAATTTTTTATTTAAATTAAATTTAAATAATTATTTTTAGAATTAATTATATATATATATATATATTATATAAATGTTTAATATATATATAAATGTATTATATAAATTAATAAAATATTTAATAATATATTCATCTATTATATATATATATTTAGATCTATTAATAAATATATTATATATATAAATTAAGAGAATTAATTAATAAGGATTATATTATCGTTAGTGTATTATTTATATGCCTATTCGGCCTATATTTACAGAGAAAAAAAAGATCTATATACATATAAATAATTTATATATAAATATATTCATTGTATTTTATTTATTTATATTATATTAAATTATTTATATTAAATAAATAAATATAATTAATTTATATAATTATAAATATATATATATATTATAAATAATTTATATAAAGGGAGTGTAAAAAATATTTAATTAATAAAATATATAATTTAATATTAAATAATTATATATAAATATAAAATTTTAAATATAAAATAAAATTATTAATATTGGTTGCGCGTCGAGAAAAGAATTGAGCTAAGTTGTTTTTATTAGTTTAATTTGTTTGTTTGATTATGATGAATGTATTATTAAATTAATTATTTTTTTTTTATAAATTAATTGAAAAATTTTATTAGTTAAAATATTTTTATATTTAGGGGGTGTAAAAATTTTTGACACTTGGAAAGAATTGAGCTAAGTTGTTTTTATTAGTTTAATTTGTTTGTTTGATTATGATGAATGTATTATTAAATTAATTATTTTTTTTTATAAATTAATTGAAAAATTTTATTAGTTAAAATATTTTTATATTTAGGGGGTGTAAAAATTTTTGACACTTGGAAAGAATTGAGCTAAGTTGTTTTTATTAGTTTAATTTGTTTGTTTGATTATGATGAATGTATTATTAAATTAATTATTTTTTTTTATAAATTAATTGAAAAATTTTATTAGTTAAAATATTTTTATATTTAGGGGGTGTAAAAATTTTTGACACTTGGAAAGAATTGAGCTAAGTTGTTTTTATTAGTTTAATTTGTTTGTTTGATTATGATGAATGTATTATTAAATTAATTATTTTTTTTTATAAATTAATTGAAAAATTTTATTAGTTAAAATATTTTTATATTTAGGGGGTGTAAAAATTTTTGACACTTGGAAAGAATTGAGCTAAGTTGTTTTTATTAGTTTAATTTGTTTGTTTGATTATGATGAATGTATTATTAAATTAATTATTTTTTTTTATAAATTAATTGAAAAATTTTATTAGTTAAAATATTTTTATATTTAGGGGGTGTAAAAATTTTTGACACTTGGAAAGAATTGAGCTAAGTTGTTTTTATTAGTTTAATTTGTTTGTTTGATTATGATGAATGTATTATTAAATTAATTATTTTTTTTTATAAATTAATTGAAAAATTTTATTAGTTAAAATATTTTTATATTTAGGGGGTGTAAAAATTTTTGACACTTGGAAAGAATTGAGCTAAGTTGTTTTTATTAGTTTAATTTGTTTGTTTGATTATGATGAATGTATTATTAAATTAATTATTTTTTTTTATAAATTAATTGAAAAATTTTATTAGTTAAAATATTTTTATATTTAGGGGGTGTAAAAATTTTTGACACTTGGAAAGAATTGAGCTAAGTTGTTTTTATTAGTTTAATTTGTTTGTTTGATTATGATGAATGTATTATTAAATTAATTATTTTTTTTTATAAATTAATTGAAAAATTTTATTAGTTAAAATATTTTTATATTTAGGGGGTGTAAAAATTTTTGACACTTGGAAAGAATTGAGCTAAGTTGTTTTTATTAGTTTAATTTGTTTGTTTGATTATGATGAATGTATTATTAAATTAATTATTTTTTTTTATAAATTAATTGAAAAATTTTATTAGTTAAAATATTTTTATATTTAGGGGGTGTAAAAATTTTTGACACTTGGAAAGAATTGAGCTAAGTTGTTTTTATTAGTTTAATTTGTTTGTTTGATTATGATGAATGTATTATTAAATTAATTATTTTTTTTTATAAATTAATTGAAAAATTTTATTAGTTAAAATATTTTTATATTTAGGGGGTGTAAAAATTTTTGACACTTGGAAAGAATTGAGCTAAGTTGTTTTTATTAGTTTAATTTGTTTGTTTGATTATGATGAATGTATTATTAAATTAATTATTTTTTTTTATAAATGACTTATTTGAATATTTTAAATATAATATATAAATAATTTTATTATGGTTAAATTTTTTACTATTATTTTATTTTACATGTAAATTTTTGTGTGAAATTATTTAATTTTTAAAAAATTAATTAGTTTTATTTATTCTCAGTAATTAATATTAAAGGAAAAAAGAAATTTTGTATTAGTAATAATTTTTAATATTGGTAAAATTTGTGCCAGCTACCGCGGTTATACAAATAATATAAGTAAAAATTTTTAATATTAGTTAAATTGTTTATTTATAATATAAAAATTAATTTATTAGGTGAAATTATTAAATTATTATTATTATTATTTGAAAAATAAATTTAAGCTGTAAACTTTTGTAATAAACTAGGATTAGATACCCTATTATTAAAAATAAATAATAAAATATTAAAGTAGTATTAGTTATATTCTTGAAATTTAAAAAATTTGGCGGTAATTTAGTCTATTCAGAGGAATCTGTCCTGTAATTGATAATCCACATTGAACCTTACTTAAATTAATTTAATTTGTATATCGTCGTCATCAGAATATATTATAAGATAAAATTTTCATAATTTAAAATTAATAAAAAATGTCAGATCAAGGTGCAGTTTATATTTAAGTAGAGATGGATTACAATAAATTTATTTATATGGATAAAATTTTGAAATTAAATTTTTGAAAGTGGATTTGATAGTATTATAAAAAAGATTATTTATAAGATTTTAGCTCTAAATTATGTACATATCGCCCATCGTTCTTATTATTAAAATAAGATAAGTTGTAACATAGTAGATGTACTGGAAAGTGTATCTAGAAAGTCAATTTAAAGCTTAATTAGTAAAGTATTTCATTTACATTGAAAAGAAATTTGTGCAATTCAATTTAAATTGAATAAATTTTATTTATTAATTTTCATTTATTTTTTATATTATTTAATAAAAATAATTTTATAATTTAAAGTTTTAGTATTATTTAAATAAATAATAATTTTTATTATAGTTTATTAGTATTGTAAAAGAAGATTGAAATAAATTGAAAAATTTTTATTTTAAAAGAAAATTTAATTTATTGTACCTTGTGTATCAGGGTTTATTAATTAATTAATTATTATATTAATTTTTCTCGAATTTTAAAGATTTAAATTTATAAAAAAGTTAATGTGGAATAATTATTTTTAATATAAATTTAGAAATGAAATGTTAATCGTTTTAAAATATATCTAGTTTTTTAAGAAATAAATTTAATTTAGATTTATTAATTAAATATTTAATTAGTTAATTATTTAATTTAATAAAATTAATATTTTAAGGGATTAGCTTTAAAATAAAATTTTAAATTTTAATTAAGTAAATAAATAAATATAGGCTTAAAAATAGTCATTATTAGTAAGTATGTTATAATTTATTTTATAATTATATTATTTATTTTAAAATTAAGTTATTTATTAAAATATAAATTTTAATAAAGAAAGTTTATTAATTATGATAAAATTAGTATATAAATTTATATAAATTATTTATAAATGAGAGGTTTATATAAGGAATTCGGCAATAAATATATATTTACCTGTTTATCAAAAACATGTCTTTTTGAAATTAATTTAAAGTCTAACCTGCCCACTGAATATTATTAAAGGGCCGCAGTATTTTGACTGTGCGAAGGTAGCATAATCAATAGTCTTTTAATTGGAGGCTTGTATGAATGGTTGGATAAGATATATACTGTCTTATATAAATTTTTTTAGAATTTTATTTTTTAATTAAAAAGTTAAGATAAAATTAAAAGACGAGAAGACCCTATAGATCTTTATTTTTATATTTTATAATTTTTTAAGGATTATTTTAATTATAATTTTATTAAAAATTTTACTGGGGTGGTATAAAAATTTAATTAACTTTTAATTGTATTATACATTAATATATGAATAATTGATCCAATAATATTGATTAAAAATTTAAGTTACCTTAGGGATAACAGCGTAATTTTTTTTTAGAGTTCATATCGATAAAAAAGATTGCGACCTCGATGTTGGATTAAGAGTTATTTTTAGGTGTAGAAGTTTAAAGTTTAGGTCTGTTCGACCTTTGAATTCTTACATGATCTGAGTTCAAACCGGTGTAAGCCAGGTTGGTTTCTATCTTTAATTAATAATTATATTATAGTACGAAAGGACCTAATATAAAAAATATAAATTTTATTAAAATGATTGATAATAATATTTAATTACTATTTTGGCAGATTAGTGTAATAAATTTAGAATTTATTTAAATAATATTTTATTATTATAAATAGTATTGTATTTTAATGATTATGTATTGGGGTTAGTAGGTAGTTTATTATTAATTATTTGTGTTTTAGTTAGAGTTGCTTTTTTAACATTATTAGAACGAAAAGTTTTAGGATATATTCAAATTCGAAAAGGTCCTAATAAAGTTGGATTTGTTGGGTTATTACAACCTTTTAGAGATGCAGTTAAGTTATTTACTAAAGAACAAACATATCCTTTATTATCTAATTATTTAGTTTATTATTTTTCTCCAATTTTTTCTTTATTTTTATCTTTATTAATTTGGTTATGTATTCCTTATTTAATTAAATTATATTCTTTTAATTTAGAGTATTATTTTTTTTTTGTATTACTAGATTAAGAGTTTATACTGTTATAATTGCTGGGTGATCTTCTAATTCTAATTATGCTTTATTAGGGGGTTTACGGGCTGTTGCTCAAACTATTTCTTATGAAGTAAGTTTGGCTTTAATTTTATTAAGATTTATTTTTTTAGTGGGGGGTTATAATTTTTTAAATTTTTATTTTTTTCAAAAATATATTTGATTTATTGTTTTTTGTTATCCTTTAAGATTAGTTTGATTTGCTTCTTGTTTAGCTGAAACTAATCGAACTCCATTTGATTTTGCAGAAGGAGAATCAGAATTAGTCTCTGGGTTTAATGTTGAATATAGAAGAGGTAGATTTGCTTTAATTTTTTTAGCAGAATATGCAAGAATTTTATTTATAAGTATATTATTTGTAGTAATTTTTTTAGGTAGAGATATTTATAGATTTTTTTTTTTTTTAAAATTAGTTTTTATTTCTTATATATTTATTTGGGTTCGAGGGACTTTACCTCGATTTCGTTATGATAAATTAATATATTTAGCATGAAAAAGATTTTTACCTTTATCTTTAAATTATTTATTTTTTTTTATTGGAGTAAAAATTTTTTTTTTTTCTTTATAATGAATGATTTTTAGTATAAAATTAATAGAAGAGTTTACTTCTTTCTTATGTTTTCAAAACATATGCTGTAAAAGCTTATTAATTAATTTAAAAGGTTATCTCAGTATTTTGATAAAAGGGGATTAATAATAAAATATAAAAAATATAAAATTGTTAAAATTTGTCCTGTTATAATATAAGGGATTTCTACGGGTCGTGCTCCAATTCAAGTTAATAGGCATGTAATAGATGTTATTCTTCAAAATAAAATTTGGTTAAGAGGATAAAATTGAAGTCCTTGAAATTTACTTATATGAGTAAAAGGTAAAATTATTAAAATGGCAATTGATATAACTAAAGCAATTACTCCTCCTAATTTATTAGGAATTGATCGTAAAATTGCATAAGCAAATAAAAAATATCATTCAGGTTGAATATGAACAGGAGTTACTAATGGATTAGCTGGAATAAAATTTTCTGGGTCTATTAATAAATAATTAAATTTTCAAATAAAAGTGATTAAAATTCAAATAAAGATAATAAATCCTGCTATATCTTTATAAATAAAATATGGGTGAAATGGAATTTTATCAATATTTCTATTTAATCCTAATGGATTATTTGATCCTGTTTGATGTAAAAATAAAAGGTGAATTATTGTTAAAGCTAAAATAATAAAAGGTAAAATAAAATGAAAAGTAAAGAATCGAGTTAAAGTTGCGTTATCAATTGCGAATCCTCCTCAAATTCATTGAACTAAATCATTTCCTAAATAAGGAATAGCCGATAAAAGATTTGTAATAACAGTTGCTCCTCAAAAAGATATTTGTCCTCAAGGTAAAACATATCCTAAAAATCCAGTTGCTATTGTTATAAATAATATAATTACTCCTACTATTCATGTAGGAATATAAAGAAATGAATTATAATAAATACCTCGTCCTACATGGGTAAATAAACATGCAAAAAAAAATGAAGCTCCGTTTGCGTGACAAATTCGGAGTAGTCATCCATTATTAACATCTCGATAAATATGATTTACACTATTAAAAGCAGTTTCAATATCTGCTGTATAATGTATAGCTAAAAAAAGACCTGTTAAAATTTGAATTATTAAACAAAGTCCTAAAAGAGATCCGAAATTTCATCAAATTGAAATATTAGAGGGGGCAGGTAAATCAATTAGTGCATTATTTATAATTTTAAATAAAGGGTGGGTATTTCGAATTGGTTTATTCATTAATTTCATAAATAATTTTGTTAATTAAGATAATGGGCGTAAAGGTCCATAATTTTTTATAGAGATTTTTACTGTAACTAATAATGTTAAAAACAAATAATTAATTAAAAGTAAAGTAATTAAATTTGTAGGAAAATTATATATTTTATTTAAAGATAAAATATTTTCTATATATAAAGATTTAAAATTTGATAATAAATTTATTTCGTAATTATTAATAAATGTTTCAATTATTATTTTATCTATAAAAAAAAAAATTATTAAAAAGATAATTAGTATAAAATATAGAATAATTGATAATTTTATTGAAAAAGAGAATATTTCATTTGATGAAAGAGAGGTTACATAAATAAATAGAACTAATATTCCCCCTATAAAAATTAAAAATAAAATATAAGCATATCAAAATGTTTGGATATAAATTCCTGAAATTATACAAATTAAAAATGTTTGAATTAAAAGAATTAATCCTATAGCTAAAGGGTGATTAATTTGTGTGAAAATTAATCTAATTATAAGAGATGAGAAAATAAAAGTTATAAAATATCAAGAAATAGTTTATAAAAAATATTAATTTTGGGAATTAATGAAAAAGAATTTTCTTTTTTCTTGATGTTTTAAAAAAAAATTTTTTATTTTAGTTTACAAGACTAAGGTTTTGATTAAACTATTAAAACTAAATTAATGGTAAATTTATTTTTATTATTTATTATAGTAATATTTATAATTGGATGTTTAGTATTTATTTCTAGACGAAAGCATTTATTATGTATGTTATTGTCATTAGAATTTATGGTTTTAATATTATTTATAATATTATTTTTTTTTTTAAATTATATAGAAAATGAAAAGTATTTTAGAATATTTTTTTTAACTTTTTGTGTTTGTGAGGGAGTATTAGGGTTATCTATTTTAGTTTCTATAGTTCGAACTCATGGTAATGATTATTTTCAAAGATTTTCAATTTTACAATGTTAAAATTTATTTTTTTTATTATTTGTTTATTATTATTATATAAAAAAAATTATTGAATGGTTCAATGTTTACTATTTTTAGGGAGATTTATATTTATATTAAAAATTGTAATAATAAATTATTTTTGTGATATTTCTTATTATTTTGGATTAGATTTAATTTCTTATGGTTTAATTATGTTGAGATTTTGGATTTGTGCTTTAATATTAATAGCTAGAGAAATAATTTATCGTGTTTTTAATTATAGAAAATTATTTATTTTTATAATTTTATTGTTATTATTGATATTAGTATTTACTTTTAGTTCATTAAGAATATTTATATTTTATTTATTTTTTGAGAGAAGATTAATTCCTACATTATTTTTGATTTTAGGATGAGGTTATCAGCCAGAGCGTTTACAAGCAGGAATTTATTTATTATTTTATACTTTATTAGCTTCTTTACCTTTATTAATTGGAATTTTTTTTATTAAAAATGATTTAAATATTATAAATTTGATTATATTAAATTATTTAAAATATTATAATTTAAAATTTTTATATTTATGTATAATTTTTGCTTTTTTGGTAAAAATACCAATATTTTTAGTTCATTTATGATTACCAAAAGCTCATGTTGAAGCTCCTATTTCTGGTTCTATAATTTAGCTGGGTGTTTTATTAAAATTAGGAGGTTATGGATTATTACGTGTTTTTTCATTTTTACAAATTTTAGGTATAAAATTTAATTATTGATGAATTAGAATTAGTTTAATAGGAGGTGTGTTAGTAAGATTAATTTGTTTACGACAAATGGATTTAAAGGCATTAATTGCTTATTCTTCTGTAGCTCATATAGGGATTGTTTTAAGAGGTTTAATAACTATAACTTATTGAGGATTAAGAGGATCATATACTTTAATAATTGCTCATGGTTTATGTTCTTCTGGATTATTTTGTTTAGCAAATATTTCTTATGAACGAATAAATAGACGAAGTTTATTAATTAACAAGGGGATATTAAATTTTATACCTAGAATAGCTTTATGATGATTTTTATTATGTGCTGGGAATATAGCGGCTCCTCCAACATTAAATTTATTAGGGGAAATTAGTTTAATAAATAGAATTGTAAGATGATCTTGATTAACTATAATTGGTTTAAGATTATTATCTTTTTTTAGAGCGGCTTATACCCTTTATTTATTTTCATATAGTCAACATGGTAAAATTTATTCTGGGGTTAATTTTTTTTCTTTTGGGACAAGTCGAGAGTATTTATTATTAATATTACATTGATTACCTTTAAATTTTTTAATTTTAAAAAGTGATATTTGTATATTATGAATTTAATTTAAATAGTTTAAAAAAATATTGATTTGTGGTGTCAATGATATGAATTTTCATTTTAAATCGTGAATTCTTTAATTAATTATTGTAAGGTTAGATTTTATTTTTAATTTTTATTAGATTTAATTTTTTTATATTTAGTTTAAATTTTTATTGAATGATTTAATTTATTTTATTGAATGAGAAATTATTTCTTTATATTCAACTTCAATTGTTATGACTTTTTTATTGGATTGAATAAGATTGATATTTATATCTTTTGTATTATTAATTTCTTCTTTAGTAATTTTATATAGAGATGATTATATATCTAGAGATTTTAATAAAAATCGATTTATTTTATTAGTTTTAATATTTGTTATATCAATGATAATACTAATTATTAGTCCTAATTTAATTAGAATTTTATTAGGATGAGATGGATTAGGATTAGTTTCTTATTGTTTAGTAATTTATTTTCAAAATGTAAAATCTTATAATGCTGGAATGTTAACAGCTTTATCAAATCGAATTGGTGATGTAGCTTTATTATTAGCTATTGCTTGGATATTAAATTATGGAAGTTGGAATTATATTTTTTATTTAGAAATTAATAAGGAAAATTTTGAAATATTAATAATTGGAAGATTGGTGATATTAGCAGCTATAACTAAAAGAGCTCAAATTCCTTTTTCTTCTTGATTACCTGCTGCTATAGCAGCCCCTACCCCTGTTTCTGCTTTAGTTCATTCTTCAACTTTAGTAACTGCAGGGGTTTATTTATTGATTCGTTTTAATATTTTATTAGTAGATTCATTATTTGGTCAAATTTTATTATTAATTTCAGGATTAACAATATTTATAGCTGGATTAGGGGCTAATTTTGAGTATGATTTAAAAAAAATTATTGCTTTATCTACTTTAAGACAATTAGGATTAATAATAAGAATTTTATCTATTGGAGAATTTAAATTAGCATTTTTTCATCTTTTAACTCATGCTTTATTTAAGGCATTATTATTTATATGTGCAGGAGTAATTATTCATAATATAAAAAATATACAAGATATTCGTTATATAGGAGGGTTGTTTATAAGAATACCTT
>NW_026599664.1:0-32770 GCF_029784135.1 Toxorhynchites rutilus septentrionalis | reverse complement strand
GTGTTCCATTTGTATGGCAGCCCTCTCTTTGAGAGGGGGGGGGGTGAAGAGTCTAATTACCATATACATATTTATTGCATCCTAAAACCTCAAAATGCCTTATTTGGTTTTGTTTGCTTGTTTAATTCTCCAGTAATGCAGACATTTGTGTTTCATTCGTATGGCAGCCTCCCCTTAGAAAGGGGGGTGGAGAGTCTAACCACCATTGAAACATTGCAATAAATATTGCACCCTAAAACCTACATATTCCAAATTTCTTCGTTTCATGTTGATCGGTTCAGTAGTTTCCGAGTCCATAAGAATCAGACAGACAGACAGATAGAAATCCATTTATATATATATATATATATATATATATATATATATATATATATATATATATATATATATATATATATATATATATATATATATATATATATATAGATACACCCATTCCATGCCAAACCGATATAGTGGTTTTCCGATTTTCGTGAAAAACTGGTAGTTTTGTTCTTTATCGCACCTTTTTTTTTGTTTTGTGACCATTTCCATTTTACGGTTGTCCAAAAAATCAACTTTTTTTTTCAAAAATGACTTTTTTCAAAAATTCAATTCATAACTTTTGAACTTCTAGACCGCTTCAGATGATCTACATATCAAATCAAAGCCAATTACCTTTTTTGAAAAAAATACTATACCTGCAGAAAATTAGAATTCAGCTCTCGTTATTATTGTTTGTATTCGGTGTTATATTTTTTTATATTTTTTCTTGAATGCTGAGTATTTTTTACTGAACATATGTCGAAACCAGAGAGGCGTTTTTTTGTTTTTGAGTTAGGATTTTCCAAAGTTAACCGATGGTTCGAAAAATCATTTTTTTCTCTTTTTTCCAACACAAAAATTCATAACTTTTGATCTACTGGACCGATTCAGATGATCGACACATAAAATTAATGCAAATTAGATAATATTTTTTGATGAATATTAGACTTGCGGATTTTGATTTCATAATTATTTGTTGTATAAGTTTTTTTTATAGTCTACATGGTTTCGGGACCAAACATGATATATTTTTTATATTTTTCTTAAAAGCTGAGGTTTTTTTACATAAAATATCCAAAAATTAGAGATGTGTTTTGTGTTTGTTTCGTTTTTGTGTAATTTTTTCAAAAAGGCTGGTTAGTTGTCTTTAATTTGATATATCGATCATCTGAATCGGTCCATTAGTTCAAAAGTAATAATTTTTTGAACAAAGTAATTTTGGGAAAAAAGTGAAAAATCACCATCGGCTAACTTTGAGAAATCATAACTCAAAAACGAAAAAAATCGCCTCTCTGGTTTCGGCATATGTTGTGTGAAAAATCAGATTTTCAGAAAAAAAATATAAAAAAATATAGCGCTCTTGGTCCCGAGACTATGAAAACAATAAAAAACTAATGCAATCAATAATAACGAGAACCGAATTAGAATATTTTCTGCAGATGTAGTATTTTTTCCAGCTCATTGGCTTTAATTGGCTGAGAGGAAAGAGTTGATTTCTCGTAAAACCCTAAAATGGAAATGGTCACCTTGCTGAAAAAATAAAAAAAAATACGGTGCTAATGTTTTGCGATAAAGAACAAAACTACCGCTTTTCACGGAAATCTGAGAACCACTATATTGGTTTATACAGAGTATACAGAGGTCTATTCACTATTAAAAAGACAATAAATTAGAATTTTTTTTTAATATCTCGAGAATGGTAGCATTTAGAAGAAGATGAATAATTAGATTTTTTAATTTTATTAAATAACATCAGGATTCAATGTTTGTGGCTAAAAATGATTGTAAACATACAAAAGTTCAAAGTTTCGAACATTAACAAAAATTCGATGATCCAAAAAGTTCGTCAACACTACATGAATGTATTTTATACGGAGAAAAAATTTAAAAAAATTAAAAAAATACGTATTTGAGATATTAAAGTTTGACAAATTAAAGTTTTATTATAATAAAAGAGTACCAGTTTTTGTACTCAGTGCACATGTTTTCACGTTTAAAAATCAATACTCTATAACTATTTCTAAGACTTTATTTCGTTACGACTCATAGTTTTCAAGATATAAATTATCAATGATTTCTCTTACTAAAACCGATACGCTCTTTCCAAAAGTTACACTTGAGTCAAAAAATGTTCAATTGCTGTTTAAAATTCATATTTCCTCCAACCCAAACGGAGTACAAACTTTCATTCGGATCAAAAATACATGTTTTTAAAATCTGCATTTATAGGACGACTTTATTAGGAATTGCACTATTTAAGACAACTCGGAAACAATTTGCCAAGCAAAGAAGAATCATTATTCAGTGCATTCAGTTTTTTTTTATTTTTCTGCAATTGAATGAATATAAATTTATGAACAATCCATTGTTGGAAGAAGTTGTTAGTGGTGTACAAATAGATTGGAATTAGCATAACTGCTGGCATGTCCATGTCCGTGTTTCTCATACGATGAGTCTCCTCCGTATCCTCCCTCATAGTGTCCATAAACCTGTGGGTGATGAGCGTGACCAACTCGCTTCACGTGCGCTTGGAAGCCATTGTGCTTATCGGAAGTGTATTCCACAATACGTTCGGTACCATCAGGTTCATGTAGAGAGTATTGACCCTTCACGACATCCCCATCACGATGTTCCCATTGCTGCTTATTATCTCCGGTCTTGTGATCCTTAACACCGTACTCAAACTTATACTTTGGATAGGCGTAATAATCTTTGTGGTCGTGACCATCGTATCCATCTTCCCATTGGGCCGAAACTACTACCGCCAGAGCGAGAACGAAAGCGAACTGAAATTGAATGATTTAAAAAAAAATTTTATGAAAATTATCCAAAAATGTGTACCAACCTTTAACATGATGATACTAATTACGATGGGATGTATCCGATTAGAACAATAAACGATTACTGATATCGGACAGTTCTACAATTGCCACATTTATATACCCAATTCGATTCGGTAAAGTTCCTCACCCATTTGCACATAAATTTCATTCTTGCATGAACCGAAATGCGAATGAAGGATAGATTTAATTAAATTGGAGAAAATCGACAGTGTTTGCCCCAAGTCATGCGGAACGGAAAAAAGATTGTTAGGTTATCTGCATTCCTCAGCGGAATAGTAAACAAAATGTTGGAATGCACTTTACAACTATCAAACAATTTTCCTTATAAATGAGAATAAATCGTAAAATGGAACATTTTTCAAGTGTGGAATTAAAGACGATCACCTGGTGGGAAAAAAATGCAAGTGTCTACATCATATCATGCTAGATGGGATATTGCAAAATTATCTACGATGCGTAATGAGGCTCTTCTTCTAGGGTCAAAGTCACCAGTGACCTCTTCGAGAGCAGAATGTGATAAGGTCTATCAGTTATAGTAAACAGAAAGATGTAAGTCGTTTTCCACCACTAACCACTTTGCCCCAAACCAACATAGTAGTTTGTAGATGAATTATTCGCCGAAATTAAACTATATATCTGTTCATCTCTACTAGAACATATGAACAGTCGTCCCAACTGATGATTTGGTTGACGTCAATCTACCGTCGCCAACTGGATTTGAAGATGTACCGGATCTGATTAGGTTGGATCTGACTTAACCCTCTACAGCCCAAGACCGCCTTTAGACGGGCTTCGCGGATTCTCTTTTCCAACTATTCATGTTATTTTCAATGTTCACTTTCACTAGAACTTCTTTAGAATATTTTCATCTATCACACATACACATTGTTTTTATGCTGGCAGCTTTCTGCTAGAAGTATTTTATGTTGAAAGTCAGAAATTCGAGATAAAAGTGGAGTAGGTTTTTCAGATAAATGAAAAACTCGGGCGGTAGAGGGTTAAGGTTGCTTTCGATCACGTCGATCGCAAAATCCTGCGACCAAGGCTGAACAAACTTGGGATTAACAGGATGAGTGTTGTCGATTCTGCTATTCAAATAAAATTTTCTATGTAGCTTTCATATGCCAGAATACAAGTACTCTTATTTCGACAATGCTTGCGATAATCTTCGATATCAATGCCAATGTGTGCTTTGCAAATCAATTTGATTTGATCGGTTGTAAGCATTGTGAATACAACTGCACGCAATATGTGAAAATTATCCAAGTAACGGAGGTCATCATGAATGAAATGCATAACAGACTCCTTTAGTTTCTGGAAATTGATGAATCAAAGAAATCGATGGCATATATAAAGGATTGGAATTTATTTAGCATTTTCTACCTTTTTTTCGTTCCGCATGATTTGAAACTTGCAGTGTCGTTTCAAGATTTAATTAAACCTATTTTTCATGTGCATTATTGCACATGCAAGAATAGAAGTCACGTGAAAACAGCTGCAGAACAGTAACGAATCGAATTGGGTATATAATGTGGCTTCGACCGAACTGTTCGATATCAGTAGTCGTTTAGTGTTTCATTCGAGTGCATCCACATCATAATAAACCATCATGTTGAAGGTTAACTTAAGAGTTCTGGAACATTTTCATCACAAAATGCCTAACTCCTACCATTTTCAGTTTGCTTTAGTTCTCACTCTGACAGTAATCGTTTCGGCCCAGTGGGAAGGTGAATACGGAGGTCACGATCACAAGGATTATTACGCTTATCCAAAGTACAAGTTTGAGTACGGTGTTAAGGATCCCAAAACCGGAGATATCAAACAACAATGGGAACATCGTGATGGAGATGTCGTGAAGGGTCAATACTCTCTACATGAACCCGATGGTACCGAGCGTATCGTGGAATACACTTCCGACAAGATTCATGGATTCCAAGCACACGTGAAGCGAGTTGGTCACGCTCACCATCCACAGGTTTATGGACACTATGAGGGAGGATTTGGAGGAGAATTTTCATATTAGAAACGTGGCTATGGATATACCAGCGGTTATGCCAATTTTCATCGTTCGTGCACCATTAATCTCTATTTCAAACAATGTCTGTTTTAACTGTGTATTTATCTTGATCGCATCCCTGAAATAAATATATCTGAATGTACTTTTGAGCCTTTCCTATTTATTTGAAGAATTATACCACACACTATTGCATAATTGACGTAACCGCCATCATCATCATTTGGTGAAAAACGCATGCTAGTTGTCTTTGTCTCAAATCATGTCTATTAACATTCTCAATATACAGAGCCTCCGTATTCGAATAATCGAGCACGAGTTCGATTCCCATTTTGGTCGAGGGATTTTCGGTCGGATTACATGTGTATTCGCCATATTTCCATTTCCAATACCTTGAGTGTGAGAGGTGAATACATTCGAATACATTCGTGGCGTGCTCAGGGTCTTTTTTATCCCATTTGTTTATTTTTGTTTATTTAGGCTCATTGGCATTTTAATTGTAACAGAACCGGATTTTAATCATGTACATTTTACATGTTTTATCGTATCTGTAAATTTTACATTACACAGTAGCCATTTTCAGGCATAAGAGTATTCCTTCTGTACACCCAAAATTATTTTGACGTAGAACTGCGTCTTTCATTAAGGGTGTCAAATCAGAAAACGGGAACGGATTTTCACGATTTACATACTAAACGAATCGGAAATTCCGTAAGATTTGTTTAATATGCCATACATTAGAATACCCTGGTTAGTGAATGGTTAAAATTCATAAAAACTTTAAGTGTTTCTATTTGCCCATATATTTGTTCTGTCAAATGATGCACGCGGTGTTGGTTAAGGTTGTGCACCAAAAAATTATTTGGGAATACCAAGCATCTTGAATGTCTTACTGGAATGTTATAAGTTATTTGGGTTCGCGTGCCAGTCGCAAAACTGCCTTCAATTAGGATTGCATTTGCGCTAATATTGATCATAATGAAGCATTGCTACTGTTTTCAAGGTAGTTACTAACAAAAAGAGTTTATTTCTCTTGTTTAGTCATAAAGAAAGTAAATGTTCTGGAATTTTGTATGTGGATAGGTTTTGCTTGCCAGTAGCAAAACTTCCTCCATTCAGGGTGACAGCTGCGCTTCTCTCGAGCATGAGAAAGTAATGCAACTTATTTCGAGGCCAGTAATATTAACAGAAGCGTTTCTTTTGAGAATAGCGCAAAATGATGAGAAATGTTTATATTGCTAGTAGTTTCAAGCCACCAATGTATGGCTCTGTATGCATGCTATGGTGAACGCTTGTTTGGCGCTTGGTTTACGCTTAGCTTGTACGAACGATATGCTGCTGCAACATGTATATAATCGACTGTAGCAGAGTCTATGTCAATTTCGAAAAAGGCCACCGGAATAGCCTTCGAGGTAAATTTTCAATGCATAGACATGAAATAAATTGCGACATACGATTGTTTTGCGGCAAGAATGAATCATCAATCAATTATCGTCAACTGATTCTACAATGAAAAAATCATTTCAGAGATTATTCTACTAAACAGTTGTTTCTAAAATTTCACAGCATTATAGAATAATATCCGAAGGTATAAACAAGCGACTTATATAAAATAACAGCGTAGTTCTAGGTCAACAATGCGGTCGTATCTTGGACACAACCTCTTATAATTTTTTTTGCACATGTTTTGGCATTCCGATTTATTACATTAAATGAGCCTAAAAATAACAGAAAATGCGCTACTCCCCAATACTTGTATATCATTTTTATAATACAACCATTTCATGCCAAACTAATATAGTGATTCTCAGATTTCCATGAAAAGAGATAGTATTGATCTTTATCGCAAAAAATTAGACCCCTATTTTTTAATTTTTCCGTTAGGGTGACCGTTATCATTTTAGGGTGGTCCAAAAAGTAATTTTTTTCCACTTTACTCAAAAATGACTTTTTTCGAAAATTCATTACTTTTGAACCACTAAACCGATTTAGATGATCGACATATCAAATTGAAGCCAAAAATTATTGAACTTGCAATACAAATGGATGTTGTTTTAGTAATTATTGATTGTATTCGTTTTTTATTGTTTTCATGGCTTTGGACTAGAAGCTGTTATATTTTTTTTATATTTTTTCTTGAATGTAGAGGCTTTCTTGCATTACATATCTCAATATCAGAGATTATATTTTTTCGTTTTTGCGATATGATTTTTAAAAGTTAACCGGTGGTCCGAAAAAGACATTTTTCCCCTTTCATCCAAAATATACTTATTGCAGAAATTCATAACATTTGAACTGCTGAACCGGTTTATATGATCGACAAATTTAATTGAATCCAATATGCTAACTATCTTCGAAAAAATATCACACTCGCGGGTAGATTGGATTCTAGTCGCATAGGTCTAGTCCAGTCACATAGGAATATTGAACGAAGACTTAGAACATGTTAAATTTGTAGAATAATAGCGCAAAAACGAAAAATAGCACCTCTCTGATTTTCGGATATATTATGTAAAAAAACCTCAGCTTTCCAGAAAAATCTAAAAAAATATAGCACCCTCTGAAAAATCGAGAAAACTATGAAAAACAAACTCAATCAATAATTACAAAAATGAGAATCCAAATTTTTCGTAAAAGTAATATTTTATCAAAGAAAACTAACTCACCAGCTTCAATTTGATATGTCAATCATCTGAATCGGTTCAGTAGTTTAGAAGCTATGAGTTTTTGTATTGGAAAAAAGGGAAAAACTGTATTTTTAAATCATCGGTAACAAACGCATCTCTGATATCGAGATATGTTATGTAGAAAATCCTCAGCTTTCAAGAAAAATATAGCGCCCTCTGGTCCAAAGCCATGAAAACAATAAAAAACGACTATAATCAATAATTAAAAAAATAAAATCCATTTGTTTTGTAAGTTCAATAATCTATATAAATAAAAATGTAAAAAATCAAAATGTAAATGCAAAATCTGTTGGTAAGCGGAAAACCCGAAGAAGGGAGGGTCCGATTTTAGCCTCCTGTATTTTGTTGTATTCGTCTCTTCCTGTAAATCAATATAGCGGAGAGAAAAATCGTAAAATTCGGAAAATTGAATTCCCATATGTTCTACAATTAGCTAAACGGTGTTAGTCCATTTGATGTTGGCGCTAACGAAATTGATTTTTGATCGAATGTGGAAAAGGATTTTCAGACGGAATAACGTTTTCCTATATCTTCTATCTATATGTGTTGGTGTGCCACAAACCCGAGGAAGGAATGGTCCGATTTGAGCTGTCTTTAGTTTGTAATATTCTCTGTATCAAACATGTATTCCATGCAACGGAGGCACATGTTATTTCCAAACGCTTGAGGAATCTTGACGAGAATTGTGCCTGAATATAATTTTATATTATAAGGACCATTTTTGTAGAAGTACTAGACGATTTATATTGAAAGGAAATTGTAAAGGGTCAAAGGGTAATCAATCAATGAAGAGCTCAGTGATTGGACTCGATAACGTTCACTTAGTAAGAAAACGTGGTTGTTTGAAAGTATTCAAATAAAAAAAAATTGTTTTGGGCGGGACGAAGTTCGTCGGATCAGCTAGTTTTTAATAAAAATCTAAATCTAAATCGGCTCGATGGTTCAAAAGTTATGAATTTAAAAAAAAAACATTTTTGGGAAAAAGTGGAAAAAATTGATTTTTCGGACCACAAAATGGAAATGTGCACCCTAATACAAAAATAAAAAAATACGAGGCTAATTTATTGCAATAAAGAACATAATTACCACTTTTGACGAAAATATGAGAACCACTCTATCGGTTTGACATGGGATGGCCGAATATATATATGCAATTTCAATATAGGATCAATTTGAGTGAGCGAAACAGGAGACACATTGCAAATGAGCATGTATTAAAGCTTTTCGTATAGTTTGCTCGTATAGATTCTCGTTTGTGTTCTTCTTTTTACTGTTAGAAAACACTTTTCATCTTCAATTTATAATGAGGTGTAATATTATCACGTATTTATACAACAGCAACAGTAGCTTTATGAATAGCGTGATCGTGTTAAACAGCCTTGTATTGTAGCCGGCCTTGGTTTGATCCCCGTTGCCATCGTTAGAATTTTTTTTGGTACAATCCCAAAAGAGACGAAAAAAGAAAAAAAAAGAAAGAGATGTCTGCTCCCATACATTTAAATATTTTGAAGCTTTTGAAACAGATGCTTTTATTTGTTCATTTAGTACACGAAAAAGCAGTTTTTCTGCCGAAGATGAAATGTTTTCTGCCTACGCTAGTTTATATGTATTCCTTAAAGCTATCGATCTTCGTGTGTGATTGTCCTTATACACTTAGTTTTTCCTTTTCCTTTTCCTTTGTGAGAGATCGGATCCCTTCTTAAGAATAAGATGAAATGTAAATACATATTAGATATAAGATAGGTTTAAGAATTGAGTGTGATGAGTGTGATTGAGTGTGTGAGTGTTATCATTGTCAATATATCTTCATATCCCCTCCTTTTCCTGAAGAAAATATGTCACCCTTCTAAACTCGAGCCGACCGCGAGTAATCGGTTTCCTATATTATTAACATTAGAATTAAGGAAAAATGTATATATATACTATTAACAATACAGTAAGGAGTTCGGCTCCTTTAAACCTATGTAACTGAGCCTGTAAAAATAAACGATTTAAATAAAAAAAAACGCTAGTTTAGGTGTAGAGAAGGCAGTGTTGCGCATTATATCTTCAAGGTTACGAAAAAAGATACAGTTTCACTTTTCTATTAATAAAATAATTTATTTTTTAGAATTGGTTGTCTTTTAAATCCAATTATGATCCATTTATTTGGATCACGTAGATCATACACGTAAAACAGAGCCGAAAAATCAAGCAGTCGCCATAAAATCGAATCGTCGAATGAAATGTTGAAATTCATTAAAAATATATCTTGAAAGATACTTACTTCTATGAAATGGAGTCATTAATTCTCTAACACTTCAATATCCGACCAATGAAACAATATATTCTATTGCAGTATAATAAACTTGAAATTAGTTTTGTTTGATAGAGATATACATTCTTTGACTTTGAATAACCTTTCGAACTATAAAAGGACAATCATATTAGTTTGATCTCAATTTATAGGAGGCAATGGAGCAACACATCGATATTCTAGAGCAGGGGTTTTCAAACGGTGCTCTACGGGAAATTTGTGCTCTGCGAAGTTATAGCAAATGCTCCCGGTTGAAAACTCGCCTTGAAGAAAAACATTCTTTAATTTAATTTCACTGGACATATAGTGATTTATCTTGTTTTCTTCGGTTCAGATGTAGTGTAACTGCGATGCGCAACCGAAATAGAGTTTTACCCAGTTGGGTGATGTCAATGCAAATAGGATTTGTTTTATTGATTCAAAAATGTAGGTGCTCCGTCAAATGTTTTTGGTATAAAAAGTGCGCTGCCATAAAAAAAACTGAAAACCCCTGTTCTAGAGCATTTACAAGACATCACGAGGAAGAGAAACCAAAGACAATGTTACAATGAAGGATTTTTTTTCTAAATTAATGATTAATTTTAAATAATGAAATTATTGAAGAAGACAAAAATTCAGAAAAAATGATTCAGTAATGTGAAAAGAATAAATAATAAACAATAAACAATAAACAATAAATAATGAATAATAAATAATAAATAATAAATAACAAATAACAAATAACAAATACTAAATAATAAATAATAAATAATAAATAATAAATAATAAATAATAAATAATAAATAATAAATAATAAATAATAAATAATAAATAATAAATAATAAATAATAAATAATAAATAATAAATAATAAATAATAAATAATAAATAATAACTAATAAATAATAAATTTTCTATATTTATATATATAAAAATCTCGTGTCAAGATGTTCGTGGTCGAACTCCTCCGAAACGGCTCGAACGATTTTCATAAAAATAAGCACATAAAATTTAGTAGGCATGATAATAGGACGTAAACTGTATATGATACCACTAGGGTATCGATTACCGTATGTTTAGTACTGATTAGGGTGGCCATATACAGAAACAAATCAACTTTTTTTTATTAAATTTGGCATAGAAATACATATAACCTCAAAAGTTTTTTTCCCTTGTTGGTTTTGGACCCTTGTTAAAAGACAGATGGCAATATGTCCGATACTTCGAGCTTTCATCCACACATGCGCCAATAACCTCAATTCTGCTAAAGCCATGAACAAGTCCGGCGAACTGGAAGATATTTCGGATAAACATAATGAATTATTGAAATTCTTCAAATCGTACATGCGCGGATCGAAAACTGACCATCACGTTATTGTCATCAACCCTAATAAAACGCCGGATGGAGAACACGTGTATACATTCCATGCGAATGTTTATTGAAGATATTGCTAAAATCATGGTAGGCGACTGCTCAGTGCCGCGAGAAATTGTGATTCGAAGAAGAAATAATAATCTCAAGTTCATCGTTGACACACACCATTCAAACGACATTCTCTATCGTATTTTTCAATTGTAATAAAGTTCCTAAGGTTCCTAACATATACCATCACAACGTAGAATTACTTGCGAATGATATAGAGGTGGAGTGCGAACGACTGCGATTCTAGATTATTAGTGAGGAAAAATACACTCACTTACGAGACGCTATCATGAGCAATGCCGACACAGCCTTTGCTATTACTAGGCCAAAACGCATGCATTGACATGACAGAAAGTATGTTCGAACAAAAAAAGAATGAAATTGAGAATGAACTTCATTACAACATTACACTTATTGGGTCCCACACCTTGTTGGATGTATTCGGGTGGATGGCAAACGCAAGGATTACTTCATATGCACATTTTTATTCTGGATCGTCGATAAAATACGCTATTTAGAAATCGATAGTGTAATTTCCTCAAAAAAATCCAGATGTGTCTACGTCTACTACACACCCGTATTCTGCAATCCGATCGAGTCAAAATCATCCGAATCAATTGTAATATCACATTCTGTAATCCGTTCGACTTAAGTCCAATCGGGTTGTGCAAATGTGGCAACCTTGAAAAGCAATGCAATATGGACGTCATTGAGCTTCGTGTTCCATTTCAGTGGAGCGAAATGTGTTACAAATTTTTGAGCCAAATAAACACGCATTAAACACAAACATTATAAATCTATTATGTGTTCTTTCTAACACAATGATACATTCTCTACAGGTAGGGAAAATATTGAACGGAAATTTTCTCTGATAATTATTTTACATTATACCTAATGTTTTGGCGCAAATACAAGGAGATTTATAGAAAAAATTGTTAAGTTAGTGTCAGGATTATTTCTGCTAAGTATTTAATATTTTAGTATTATTTCATTCAAATTCCAACAATTTGAAAATGCTTCCGGGTCTGCTAATGAGATAATATGGGTTATTGTTCGATATTGTGGATGTCCAATACATCAACGAAGAAATACTGATAATGATGGACAATCATCCACAAAAATCAACAACGTAGACATTGACATTGAAAATCATCGGTTAGTACCATATTCGCCACAGCTGAGCAAAACATGAAATGCTCATATCAATGATGAGTTTTGTGGTTCGATGAAGCGCAACAAATACATTTGCAACAACAATTGTAATTTTTATTTATTCTCTTTATTGATTGTCTCTACTTTACGACAAAAATAGTTTTTTTTGTTACATTTCACGTTCATGAGAACAAGCATGTCAGATTCGTTAATGAAATAAATCGAATTAGCAAAAGGAATGGTTTCTGTTTTTTGTCGGCGGTCATTGACTTGGTGCTCTATTTTTATTTATTTATTCAGTCTTCGCCAAGAAATTGTCGGACAGACTAAAATTCAATTATTGAGTCCTTATAACAAACACATTTCTGGACATATCGAATTCAAACAAATGATACACTTCATTGAACCGTTGGCAACAAACATCCAAGGGATTATTCTGTCCGTATAGAGTACGATGTGCTGCTTGCCGGAAGAAAAAAAATTGTCTGGTTGTTCTACCTGGAGCGTTGATTCGAAGCTTGCCCAAAACTTCAGCACAGTCAGGATTGTTGTTAAGAAGGTCGAAAATCAGCAGTCTCTGGAGAAATTCTCGTCGTTTCTGCAGTGTCGGTAAGTGAATCAGTGCGCAAGTGAATCAGTGCTCTATTCCTCGGTATGTCAAACACAAGTATGAACACAAAAGTCACGAGCGTTTCTCGTATATGTAGATCGTTAGAACATTTTTTTTTTTTTTATCCAAAATATATATTTTTATTAAGGCTCATATGGCGTCAACCTGACGGGGCCGGGAGTTCAATATTTCGACAATGTTTGCCTTATAACTATGTTAGTAATATGTAACCGATTACTCGCGGTTGGCTCGAGGTTAGTATTACAAGTGTTTTCGTAATTGTGATGTTGCTGTCTTCAATGATTTGTACCTGTGCCCGACACGGGATACTTCCTATTGGGATGCAGCTGACCATTAATCAGCAACGCCCCCCTAGTCTGTACCCCATATCTAGCGTGGTGCGTCTTCTCGAGGAATCCAGGATAGAATGGTCACTAGCCGGCGCAATCATCAGCTCGTGTAGAGTTGTCATGAGCGGTACAACCTTTGGATTTTGTTGAATCATCAGTGGACTGCACAACCTTTGGCCCGTGTATCTGTAAAGAGTGTGTGTATGTATTGCCGCGACTAAGTAAAAGTTTATAGATCGAATAGGAGGGATACGAAACAGGGACACAACGAAGGAAAAATCATTAAACGTTGACATCGGCGTTCCTGAGGAACAGGTATAGATGAAGCAGAAGATCAGGATCACGGCTACCTAAGATATCCCGGACGGGGATATCCGATTGTCTGCCTTTTGCTCTCAGTGCTCTAGAGAGCTGAGAGCGAGCAGCATGGAACCGGATACACGACCAGACAATATGCTCGATGTCGTGGTAGCCATCGCCACAATCACAAAGATTGTTTGCTGCGAGCCCAATTCGATAGAGATGCGCGTTTAGGTTGTAGTGATTGGACATAAGCCGAGATATCACGCGAATGAAATCACGACCGACATTCAATCCCTTAAACCAAGCTTTCGTCGAAACCTTAGGGATAATCGTGTGTAACCAACGACCGAACTCATGTTCAATCCACATGCGCTGCCAACTAACGAGTGTGTCCTGACGAGGAATGTGATAAAATTCGTTATAAGTAATTTGCCTTTCAAAAAGTGTGCCTTCTGAAGCGCCCACCTTAGCTAGCGAGTCCGCTTTCTCATTCCCCGGAATCGAGCAATGAGAGGGAACCCATGCTAAGGTAATCTTGAATAATTTTTCGACCAAAACACTCAATAGATGTCTTATTCTTGTTAGGAAATAAGATGAGCGTTTATCAACTTTCATTGAGCGGATTGCCTCTATTGAGCTGAGACTGTCTGAAAAAATAAAATAGTGGTCGATGGGCAATGTTTCAATGATCCCTAATGCGTAATATATCGCACCCAGTTCAGCGACATACACGGAACAAGGATCTTTGAGTTTGAAAGAGGCACTGGAATTTTCATTGAAGATGCCGAAGCCAGTGGACCCGTTTATGCATGAACCGTCAGTAAAGAACATTTTATCAGATCTAACTTTCCCATATTCTGCCGAAAATATCTCCGGAATGTAATCGGAGCGTAGATGATCTGGGATTCCATGGATCTTTTGTCGCATGGACAGATCAAAATTGACAGAGGAATTGCAAAAGTATGGGAAGCAAACTTGGTTGGAGATGCCCGGTGAAGGGTGCACTTCATGGGTAAGGTACTCATGGTATAGAGACATAAAACTTGACTGAGGAGTCAGTTGGAGTATATTTTCGAAGTTATCAATCACCAATGGATTCATGATCTTGCAACGGATGAGAAATCTGTAGGATAATTCTGTGAACCGAAGAGTAAGCGGGGGTACTCCTGCCAAAACTTCGAGACTCATCGTATGTGTCGAATGCAAACACCCCATGGCTATACGCAAGCAACGATATTGTATTCTCTCCAGCTTGAGAATATGAATCCTGGCAGCTGATCGGAAGCAAAAACTGCCATATTCTAACACTGATAATATCGTTGTTTTGTATAACTGAATGAGGTCTCCTGGATGGGCACCCCACCATGTTCCGGTTATTGTTTGGAGAAAATTGATTCTTTGCTGGCATTTCTGTTTCAAATACGCAATGTGTATTCCCCAGGTACATTTAGAGTCAAAATATACTCCAAGGTATTTGAAAAACATCGAGTGCTTGATCGTTTTGCCGGATAGGTGAAGCTGGAATTGGGCGGGTTCGTGCTTACTAGAAAAAAGGACCATTTCAGTTTTCTCCGTAGAGAATTCGATACCCAGCTTGAGAGCCCACGTGAACAGGTTGTTCAGGGTATCTTGCAAGGAATTTTGCAGAACGGCGGGATTAGTACCCGTGATGGAAATAACTCCATCGTCTGCAAGTTGTCTCAACGTGCAATCTCTAGTTAGACAATCATCTATATCATTGACGTAAAAACTGTACAAGAGGGGGCTTAGGCAGGAGCCTTGTGGGAGGCCCATAAAACTGTAACGAGAAGATTTCAAGCTGCCATGATTGAAAAACATGTGCTTTTCTGAGAGTAAATTGTACAGGAAATTATTCAGAATTGGTGAAAGTCCACGATTATGAAGTTTCTCTGAGAGAATTTCCATGGAAACTGAATCAAATGCCCCTTTGATATCGAGAAAAACGGAAGCCATTTGTTCTTTGCGAGCAAATGCGATTTGGATTTCAGAAGATAGCAGCGCGAGACAATCATTTGTCCCTTTACCTCGGCGGAAGCCAAACTGCGTATTTGACAGCAAATTGTTCGTTTCGACCCACTTGTCCAAACGAAGTAGAATCATTTTCTCTAACAATTTACGAATACAGGATAACATTGCAATCGGCCTATACGAGTTGTGATCGCAAGCCGGCTTGTTGGGTTTCCGTATGGCTATCACTCTCACTTGTCTCCAGTCATGCGGGACAATATTCAGCTCCAGAAACTTGTTGAACAAGTTCAGCAAACGCTGTTTTGCCAAGTCGGGAAGATTCTTCAACAAGTTGAATTTAATCTTGTCCGACCCCGGAGCTGAATTGTTACATGAGAGGAGGGCAATTGAGAATTCTACCATCGAAAAATTCTCATAATCGCATTGGAGCGGAATATCGCGTACGACGTTTTGTGCAGGAACGGAATCGGGACAAACTTTTCTTGCAAATTTGAAAATCCAACGGTCAGAGTATTCCTCACTTTCATTTGTATGGTTCCGGCCACGCATTCTCCTAGCCGTATTCCAAAGAGTGCTCATAGCTGTCTCCCTTGACAAACCATTGACGAACTTCCGCCAATATCCACGCTTTTTTGCTTTAATCAGACCTTTTAGTTTGGCTTCTAGAGCTTGGTACTTTCGAAACCATTCCACTAATCCAGTTTTCCTGAATTTTTTGAAAGCGGATGATTTTTCAAGGTAGACCTTTGAGCACTCTTTGTCCCACCAAAGTGATGGAGGACGACGTCGGAAAGTGGTAGCAGGAACTTTTGAGCTTGAAGTGCGCTTTCGTAAATCAAACTCGATATAAAGTTATACTCTTCGAGTGGAGGAAGTTCATGCATTGAAACAAGTGCTTCAGATATTATTTCTGCAAATTTTCTCCAGTCAATATTTTTCGTGAGGTCATACGCAATATCGACTGACTCACGAGAACCTGATTCATTGGCGATCGATAAAATTATTGGCAGGTGATCACTACCGTGGGGATCTTGGATTACCTTCCACGTGCAATCCAGGGATAATGAAGAAGAGCAAAGTGATATGTCTAGCATACTTGCCCGTGCAGGAGGGTTGGCTATCCTAGTTGCTTCCCCTGTATTTAAAACTGTCATGTTGAAGTTGTCGCACAGATCATAAATCAACGTGGCACGGCTGTCATCATAGTGTGACCCCCATGCTGTTCCATGGGAGTTGAGGTCACCTAAGATTAGCCGCGGCTCCGGCAATGCCGCGATGATATCAAAAAACTGATGGCGGCCGACGTTGGTTCTTGGAGGAATATATATCGAGGCAATGCAGAAGTCTTTGCCATTGATTTGTGTCTGGCAAGCGACAACTTCAATGCCTATCATCGATGGGAGAGTGACTCTATAGAAGGAGTGACATTTTTTGATCCCCAATAGTACGCCACCAAACGAGTCATTTCGATCGAGGCGAATAATGTTGAAATCGTGGAAATTCAGCTCGTCGGCTGAAGAAAGCCATGTTTCACAGAGGGAAAATACATCACAGTTAGAACTATGAACTAAAAATTTAAATTGATCTAGTTTAGGGATGATGCTTCTGCAATTCCACTGTATTACAGTGGTCAAATCCTTGACCTCTTGCACTGAATCAGGCATCGAGGGAAATGAACGCTGCTAAAAAACCACATTTTTCTTTCAAAAATGTTCTCACAATCGGAAGCAAACATAATACTATGCTTTTAAGAGGGTCATTTATATTTAGAGCATTTAAAATGTTGTCCACCAGGTCAGAAAGCGCAAGCAAACCAGATTGTGGCTGTTGCCTCGACCGCGAAAATGGAACAGACCGGGTGGGTGCTGCTCCGGGAAGTGTTGAGGACCCCTGGTGCGTGGAAGAACAGCTTAAACCAGGAGGTACTTGCTTCGGTCTATTCTCAGCACGTTCAATTCGAGTTTTCATTCCAACTTGGGAAGTTTCGGTCGTCTTTCTGGGGAGTGAAGGAAAAGAAGTAATTTTTCTTTTTCTGACGGCACCCTGCGATGTACCGGAACTTCCTGCATTGGGAGCGTCAGCAACAGGCTCGTCGTTCTGCAGAATGGAGTAGGGATTGTCCTGAGTCGTTGGAACGGAACTCTTAAGCATTTCTGCATAAGTCCGCTTGGAACGTTCCTTTAAGGAACGCTTGATTTTTTCCCCTCGTTGTTTGTACACCGGGCATTGAATAATATCATGAGGAGTCCCGCCGCAATGAAGACACTTGTGCTCTTTCGCGCAAGGATTCTCATCATGGCTCTCTCCACAATCTGCGCACCGTTTTTTATTGCAACAATAGGCGGCCGTGTGACCGAGTTGCATACATTTGTTGCATTTCATTACCCGGGGTACAAACAACCGAACAGGTAAACGAAGTGCACCTATTGCAACGTAGTTTGGAAGGGCGGAACCCTCAAAAGTCACACGAAAAGAGTTTGTCCGATTGAGAATCCTTTTGTCATTTTTTTGTGACACAGATTTCAGTCGATCGCATGCAAGAATCTTCACAGTTTTTAGTGAAGAGTTCTTGAAGCGACCGACACCATCGATAATCTCTTTTCGAGTCAAACCCTTTTCGGTTATTACGCCGTCTATTTCGACGTTGCAACAGGGCACGTATACGCGATACTCAATCGCAAAGAGGTCGCAGCGCGTGATTTCGTTCGCTTGGGTCCTGCTTGAGACGACAACTCGTAGTTTGTCTGGCCCCATCCGTGTAATCTCGGTAACTGCAGAAAACTTCTGAGTAAGTTCCTTCGAGATACGAATGACATTGAGAGGTTTAGATTTTCGTCTAAAGTATACAATGAATGGGCCTTTGGAGCCTTCATGGTATTCTTTTGGACGAAAATCCTGTTTTTCGTCAATGTCCTCATCTTCGGAACTTCCAACTTCATATACAGAAGTTTCTTCCTCAACTTCAGCTTCATCTTCCTGCTCTTCAGGAGGAGGATCGGTATCGGAAATATTCAATAGCGTCGATGGGGGATCCTTCCTGCCCTCAGCCATATCAAAAAAATCGGTCAACTGTTCGATATGAACAGAATATAATGATAATCAAAATAAATAAATAAGTGAAAAAAATATTTTTTATAGGGTTATGATGCGAATATTAAATTAAATTAATTTTATGTTAAATAAAATGATAAAATGAAAAAAAAAATTCCAATAAAAGTTCAACGGTATATAAGAAATAATGATCACCCCTAATGCCAACGTTTGCCGATTTGGTTAACACAAAGTTGAACAATGGTGTAAATCGTGCACAGAAGGTAGAAGGAATGATAGGGAAACAAAAGAAAAATAAATTTCTACTTGCCGCGGCTGTGTGGCGTGTGTGATGAATGTGTCTGATTTGGATCCTCAGCGCGCACCACTTTAAACTTCGCTCCACTCGCAAGCGCAACCGGTGAAAAAGAACACTATTATTCGATGTGAAAAAAACACCTTTGTTGGATCGATTAAAAACTTGTCCGATCTGCTTGCGAGTTGTCGAACCAATGGTCCAAGAATAATCGTTAGAACATTTAAGTGCACTTACAATACAATAATCATTGTCTATTTAACAACCAACATATTCACTAGAAATATTTTTTTATGACAGAACAACGTTTGCCGGGTCAGCTAGTAATAAATGAATGAGTCCAAAATGAGAAATAGCGAAAAACATAAGCAAATGTAAACATTTAACTTAATATCAACTTAAATTGAAAGTAAGTTCTGTCAAATTTTAACAACGATTTGAACTCCCGAGTTCTGCACTATTTCGCTCTACACAACAGTAGTTGAAACCCAGTCGAGTTCACCAGACGAAGGCCGAACATCTTCGAAGACGAGCCGAACGATATCGTATTCAATCAACCCGATAGAACCGAACACTACGAAAAAACAATCTTTTTCTGGTAGTTTCAAAATCAATGCTTTCCTGGAATGAATCAGAAATTATCTAGAGAAAATTCCCGAAAATACTGGTTTTCACTAATGTTCAGAGTTTTCCGTCATGAGTGAAAAAATAATGAGCACAACCAAATCGAACAAAATTTAACCAAACAACTAAATCAAACAAAAAAATTAAATCCTTCCATCGTTGAGGAAATACATATTTTTCAACTCCACCAAAGACATATTTTTTTCTGTGTTTCGATTTATTTCGGAATCGACCAAGAAACTAAGAAAATAAGTAGAACTTCCAATAATTTATTCCAACTATCTTCAATTCAATGCCTTTGGGAAAGAAGTAAACAATTCATACAACTCAATTTCATAGCTACCAAATAATATTCCAGAACCACGCCTTGCCATCGCGTTAATCAGTGATGTGAGTAAAGATTTGAATTGACATAGCTGCTAGCGTAACCATGGCCATATCCGTGTCCGTAATATGATTTTCCTCCAAATTCGCCTCCTTCGTGATGTCCATAGTGTTCTGGATGATGAGCATGTCCTACTCGCTTCACGTGAGCCTGGAATCCGTTGTGCTTGTCGGAAGTGTAATCCACAATACGTTTTGTACCATCCGGCTCGTACAGCGAGTACTGACCCTTCACGACATCTCCATCACGATGCTCCCATTGTTGTTTATTATCACCGGTCTTGTGATCCTTAACGCCGTACTCAAATTTGTATTTAGGGTAAGCGTGATGATCCTTATGATCATGGCCATATCCATGCTCCCATTGAGCCGTTACGGTGGCGAACAAAGCGAGGGCTACAATAATCTGCGAGATGATCTATAAGACGAACTGCCACTATGTCACCGTATAAAATTTAACATACCTTGAACATAATTGAGTTGTTTTGATCCTCTTGGTTCGAACAGAAAATGTTCTCTGATGGTCAACGTATCTGCTGTTGATGAATTTATACAATTTCGATTAGTGTTTCTTTCAACTAATGCACTGCGATGTAGTTTCAAATCAAACAAATGATTGAAAAATGAATTTGTTTTAATTTAATAAAAACTCGTTTTCCGGTCACGATATGCTGAAAACCAACCAGTTCATTCAATATCGTTCCGAATTGTATTGAATTAAGCTGTTTTAATTGAACCACACCTGTAACAAATCGATGCGAAATTCAGTGCTCATTATTAGCTACAACTCTTTCCCTCCTATAACTCTCAGCGTTTCAAATAACGCTCAGCACGCTAGAATTCGATCATTCAGGTGAATCGATTTCTAATCAATTTGACAAACATAAGAATAACTGTATGCGAAGGCCTAATCGAAACAGCAGTGGAATGATTGGTATCCAAATAAGATATAAATGGTCTTTCTAAAGTATCGTAGGACATCAGATTTATTTCAATCACTCAATCGAGTAGATCCATTCACCATGTTTAAGGTATGTTAAAATTGTAAAGTTTGTTCCACAGTATCGTAAAATTCTCTAATCTGTTTTCTTCAGCTGATTGTGTTGTCTGTTGTTGTTCTTGGAGTGGTCGTTTCGGCTCACTGGGACGGTGGCTACGGAGGTCATGAGCATAAGGACCATCACACTTATCCAAAGTACAAATTCGAGTACGGCGTCAAGGACCACAAAACGGGAGATAATAAACAACAGTGGGAGCATCGTGATGGAGATGTTGTGAAGGGTCAGTACTCCCTTTATGAACCGGATGGCACCAAACGCATTGTAGAGTACACTGCCGACAAGCACAACGGATTCCAGGCTCACGTGAAGCGGGTTGGACACGCTCATCACCCGCAGGTGTATGGACATGGTCACGAGGGTGGATTTGGCGGACACGAACACGGACATGGATTCGTGGGAGGAGAATCATTCCATGGAAAACATCATGATGGACATGCAACTAGCTACGCCAACTCCAATCTCTATTCGCATCACTGAAATATGTGAATTACATTTACTGGAGTTTGTTAAACTTTGAAATAAAAAAAAAACGGCTTTAGAAATCATTAAATTAGGATTTGTATTTACAAATATTTGTTGGCTGAGTCCCTTGTGTTTCACACATAGCAGACATGGAGATGGTTGCTTCATCTGTTTATTGTTTACAATTTATTATTTGGTGCTGTTATGTCAGACATTGTTCAGCTGTTGATAATTCACTCAACTGTATTGTATGCATTTCTGCTACAACATTGGCACAACAATACACTATGAATCAATGCTATGATGAGGTAATGCTTAATATATAATCCCATCATTATTTTTGATAATCTATGATGCCTATCAAACATTGTGAATTCGTTGGACATGAACTAAAATCTTCATTGAAATTAATTCGATTTTTTGTTTCTTTTCTGAAGCTTTGGTAGAACAATTTTTTATTAAATGATGCTCGCTCAGCAAACCGTTACTTTTGAAAACTTGATTAAAGTAAGTACAAGGTCAAATTATAACTTCGACGAATGAAAATTTATTGAAATTTTCCACAACAACAATTTAAAAAAAAGGACCAATATACGAATTGCATGCCAACTCGACTGGCCATTGGCAGTGATATCTCAAATTGAAGTGACACGTTATGAGTGTAAAGGTCATTTAAGCAACTTTGCATAGTTGAAATATACAAAAATAAATTGAGCTACTTTTTGAAATGGATGAAAGGATGAAATGTAGAAAATTGAGAAAATTGATTGAAATTTCATTTTTTTAAATTACACTGAAAAATAAATGAAATTGAAATTTTGAAGTTGGAAATAGAGAATGATTTTCTTTCAAATTTGATTGATATTTTTTAAAGAAAACGTAAATAATTTTCTACTTTTTCAACCAACATGTTAGAGTTCTTATAGTTTCTAAGTGATGTTTGAAATTTGAAATTTTGAATTTTTTGAAACTTTTTTCTAGAAATAACAACTCAATAGCTATAAGACCTACAAAATGTTAGTTTAATAATGAAATGAAGGAAATTACTTAAGTTTTTAATCAAATATATAAAACAAATTAAAAAAAAATTCATTGAAACAAAGTTGTTTCTAAAATTGAAATTATTTTATATATAGTTAAATAATGAAATGGAAGAAATTATTTAAGTTTTCAATCAAATATATGAAACAAATTTAAAAAAGAAGTTTCATTAAAACAAAATTATTTTGAACATTGAAAAAAAAGTTATAATTAGTTATAATAGCCCATATAATTACCAACAAGTCACCTATACATCAGAAAAAGGACACTGCTACAGGGAAAACAGTTTTCCTAACAACAACCCTTTTCAACATTTCTTTGAAAAAATTACTACTAATGCTTAACTCGCAACATTTGTATGCGTAAATTGTCGCGATTAAAACGTTTCGCAAACCTTTTTATATTTAGAAACATGTCAAGAACATTTTAAACGTTAGAATTTACACACAAAAATGTTACGAGTAAAACATATTTTTTCAGGAGTCTCCATACAGAAACGCCATAAATTCCAGGAACTATAAAAGATATAAAGTTGACGTCTTCGACAAAAGCTCATATTTTGATAAGATCTCAAACTGTGTCGAATGCACTACATTGTTATTTGACTTTAATCAAAATTTGGATTAATTGTTATTTTTTGAAAGAAAACATGAGAAAGTTATTATTTAAAAAAATTAACGGGGTCCTTCTTCGTTTTACAGATGACTTGTGGGAAGCTGCAAGTCTTTTCATATTTTTTTGAAGAAAATTAAAAACTTACGTTTTTGAGGAAAATAATTTTCAATTTTGAATTATTTTACAGTGTATTTTTTTGAATTTGGTATTTTTTTTTCAGAAAATCCTAATTCCTACATACCATTCTTTGATCATATTTTCAGAGGTATTATAGTTTTCAAGATTTTGGTCCTTGTCCAAAAGTAGTCTAGCTCTTTTTTGTATATTTCAATTATGCAAAGTTGCTTAAATGACCAATGTCTTTACACTCTCAACGTTGTTCTGCTATCTCAGATGGTGCTGCCAACTCCTAAGACGAGTTTTCATATAATTCGTCAATAACAGTTTTATTTGCAGCGTTTAGGGCAATAATTTTCTCTTGTACAGAATTTAATCAAGTTTTCGAAACTGCCCAGTGGTTCACCGAGAATCATCAATTCATGAAAAAAAATTTATGATATCTTTTCAGTAAAAGATTTTACTAAAGGGTGTGTCACATCAAATTGCATCACGGAAAAAACGCTGTAGAAATTCGCCCAGTAGACCGATCCTTTTGAAAATTTTAGACAGTAAAATAAAAACTATTAAACAACTTTTGGCATTTTCTTTTTATTCATACTTCGAGCCCAAGCCCGTATGCTCGCACCTTCCTCTTTACCCCGTCCATAAGGTTCTGTACAACGTCAGGTTGTAGTTTTTTTTGAACAGAAATCCATTTTCTCTTGAAGTCCGCCTCCGATTTGACAACTCTTGGGTTCTTCCGGAGGGCCTGCTTCATAATCGCCCAATATTTCACTATTGGGCGAAGCTCCGGCGCGTTGGGCGAGTTCATTTCCTTTGGCACGAAGGTGACCCCGTTGGCTTCGTACCACTCCAACACGTCCTTTGAATAGTGGCACGAAGCGAGATCCGGCCAGAAGATGGTCGGGCCCTCGTGCTGCTTCAATAGTGGTAGTAAGCGCTTCTGTAGGCACTCCTTAAGGTAAACCTGCCCGTTTACCGTGCCGGTTATCACGAAGGGGGCGCTCCACTTTCCGCAAGAGCAGATCGCTTGCCACACCATTTACTTTTTGGCAAACTTGGATAGTTTCTGCTTGCGAATCTCCTCCGGAACGCTGAATTTGTCCTCTGCGGAAAAGAACAACAGGCCCGGCAGCTGACGAAAGTCCGCTTTGATGTAGGTTTCGTCGTCCATTACCAGGCAATGCGGCTTCGTCAGCATTTCGGTGTACAGCTTCCGGGCTCGCGTCTTCCCCACCATGTTTTGCCTTTCGTCGCGGTTAGGAGCCTTCTGAACCTTGTATGTACGCAGGCCCTCCCGCTGCTTGGTCCGCTGGATGAATGAACTTGAAAAATTCAGCTTATTGGCGACATTCCGGACCGAACTGCTCGGATCACGTCTAAACTGCTTAACTACGCGCTTGTGATCTTTTTCACTGACCGAGCATCCATTTTTGCCGTTCTTCACCTTCCGGTCGATGGTTAGGTTCTCGAAGTATCGTTTTAGTACTCTGCTGACCGTGGATTGGACGATTCCCAGCATCTTACCGATGTCCCGATGTGACAACTCCGGATTCTCGAAATGAGTGCACAGGATTAATTCACGACGCTCTTTTTCGTTCGACGACATTTTTCCAAATTAACGAAAAATTGACAGTGAAGCATGGCCAACGTGATCTATACACTCTTATCTGATTATAAGCGAAAGCTGAAGATATAATTCCTAAAAATCAAATTTCTACAGCGTTTTTTCCGTGATGCAATTTGATGTGACACACCCTTTAAAACGTTCCATGAAGCAAATAAAAACTGAACGGTTGGATTAATTACTATTGAATTGGTTATGAAATTCGCGTGTTAATCCAAGGAAGCAAAAACTTAACAGAACAAAAACGATTTTGTTTTCTCTCATATTTTCGTTCGTGACACATACATATACCGAAGACAAATTATGTAACTAGGTGAAGTCAAAATTTAAAACCGTAGCTTCAATATGATATATATTTCATCTCCAGGTGCTCATTTATCGCGAAGCTACAGCTTTTCAAACTCACTAAAAATGTCTATGTTCCTTTTGTTCCCTGATTTTGTTATGAGTGTAGGATTGAGTGTAGGGATCAAAAAGAAATTTTCCCATCATTGGGATCATCATTCGTTTGAATGCATTCACTCCAAAAGAAGAAATAAAAAATCCTAAAGGTTGTTGAGCGTAATATCGAAGGCATTGAGACCACCCGATCCCGAAATTTATTATGTAATCGAACATATTTTCTTGGTAGATTCCCAAGTGATGGAAAGGATCCTCATAGCTTTTTTTTTAATTTCGGAGTTAATTGTCACAACTTGTATAAGAAAAATTAGAATTCATATTTTGAAGAATTGAATTAAACTTTCATCAATCTCAATACAGTTTTCAGCTGATCTTTTATAAATTCAATCAATATCCTGTTGATATTTCAGATTATAACAAAAACTATATGTTAACCATTATCTACAGTGATGTTTTGTTAAAGTTTTTTATTAATAAAAGAAACTCATTTTCTCTCAATATTGCAACTCTAGATCGATACATTGTGTTTTATTATTGCACCAAAACGCATTGAAGCTGAGTTAAAATATCAACAGATAAGATATAATAGCACCGAAGAAATAAATAGTGAATAATAAATATATGAAGCATATATTTCGGTGTCGTCTATGTGTCGGATACAAGTGACTCAGCCAACGAGATAACAATTACATGAAGATCCTAATTTAATGATTTCTCGAGCGTGTTTTTTTTTAAATTTAACGAAGTCCAGTAAATGTAAATCACATATTTCAGTGATGCGAATAGAGATTGGAGTTGGCGTAGCTAGTTGCATGTCCATCATGATGTTTTCCATGGAATGATTCTCCTCCCACGAATCCATGTCCGTGTTCGTGTCCGCCAAATCCACCCTCGTGACCATGTCCATACACCTGCGGTTGATGAGCGTGTCCAACCCGCTTCACGTGAGCCTGGAATCCGTTGTGCTTGTCGGCAGTGTACTCTACAATGCGTTTGGTGCCATCCGGTTCATAAAGGGAGTACTGACCCTTCACAACATCTCCATCACGATGCTCCCACTGTTGTTTATTATCTCCCGTTTTGTGGTCCTTGACGCCGTACTCGAATTTGTACTTTGGATAAGTGTGATGGTCCTTATGCTCATGACCTCCGTAGCCACCATCCCAGTGAGCCGAAACGACCACTCCAAGAACAACAACAGACAACACAATCAGCTGAAGAAAACAGATTAGAGAATTTTACGATACTGTGGAACAAACTTTACAATTTGAACATACCTTAAACATGGTGAACGGATCTATTCGATTGAGAGATTGAAATAAATCTGATGTCCTACGATACTTTAGAGAGACCATTTATATCTTATTTGGATACCAATCATTTTACTGCCGTTTCGATTAGACCTTCGCATACAGCTATTCTAATGTTTGACAAATTGATTAGAAATCGATTTACATGAATGACCAAATGCTAGCGTGATGTGACCGGAAAACGCGATAGTTTTAATTAAATCGAATCGAAAACATTTTTCAATCATGAGTTTAATTTGGGATTGCATTGTGATGTGTTTCTAGAACAAATACAAGTCGACATCATATAAATTCACCAATAGGCATCAGAGAACATTTTGTGTTCGAGCCAAGTGGATCGAAGACTGCTAATATGCTCAAGGTATGTCGACTTTTATAAAGTAGTATCCACTTAGTTTTAGGCTCAGCGTGATTCTTTAAATTGATAGATACGAAATTGAGAGATATGAATTGTTGACTTCTTTCACAGAGACGTCGAAATATAAATCGTTAAAATAATTTATGGGTGGTTTCGTCATAAGTCGTCATAAGTCGCCACATTTCCTAAACGTAATGTATTGTAAATATTATATTTTTGCTACACTCAGTCAGTATTTCAAATTTGTTGTATAACACAGGAGTTTTTCCCATCTTATTCAGAAACGACCATGGAAACTGTGTTGCCACATTTTCATCTGTACTGGAAAGGTTAAAAACTTAGGCTTCATGATGAGTGTATGCTAGGGTGCCAATGAAAATGGTCATCTCGAATTTCAAAAAGTAACCCCATATAAAATGTTCACCACTTCGAAAAAAAACACCCTTTGCCGAATTTCAGCTCAATCGGACTCGGTCAAAGTTTGAGTTTTTTGGAAAATCGAAAAATCACCCAACGAGGGAGTAAAGGAAATCGGGGTTTTCGAAATTTTTTTTTGATGCCAAATGTCTTAAAATTGCATGAAACGTCGAGATCTAGTGTCATCTCGAAATTGTCAAAATTTTGTCAAAAATTGGCACTCTGGGACTTTTTTCGGCATACGAAACGAAAAGTATGGTTTTGGGTGCAAATAAAAATAGTTATCTCGATTTTTCATTCGGAACTAGCTACGAAGTGTTGATTTGCACGATAATATATCCTATGCAAAATATTAGCTCATTCGGACTTCATTTACTGGTGTCACAAAAGTTTAAAAAAAAAGAGTTTTTTTTAAAAACTAAAAATCACCAATAATAGAGATTTTCGAAAAAAGTTCGATTCCAAGTGTTTTAAAATTGCATTTGTCGTCGAGATTTACAGCTATCTCGATTTTTTTTTTGTAAAAAAAATGTTTCGCTTGAAAAATCGATTTTTGACAAAGTTTTTTTTTAGATAACTGTAAATCTCGACGTGTCATGCAATTTTATGACATTTGGCATCAAAATTATTTCTTAAAAACTCCGTTTTCCGGTGATTTTTCGGTTTGCAAAAAACTCAAATTTTAACGTCTGCGACATCAGTAAATGAAGTCCGAATGAGCTAATATTTTGCATAAGATATATTATCGTGCAAATCAACACTTCGTAGCTAGTTCCGAATGAAGAATCGAGATAACTATTTTTATTTGCACCCAAAATCATACTTTTCGTTTCGTACTCCAAAAAAAAACTAAGTTTCTGAAAAAAAATATTTCGAGATGACACTAGAACTCGACGTTTCATGCAATTTTAAGACATTTGGCATCAACAAAATTTTTTTGAAAACCCCGATTTCCTTTACTCCCCCTTTTGGGTGATTTTGCGATTTTCGAAAAACTCAAACTTTGACCGCTTTGCGCCACTCTCCCTTAAGTCCGATTGAGCTGATATTCGGCATAGGGTTTTTTTTTCGAGGTGGTGAACATTTTCTATGGGGTAATTTTTTGAAATTATAGGGTCGATTTTTTTCCCATACATTCAGCACCCTAGTGTATACTTTTGAGAAAACAAAAGAAGAAGAAGAAGAAGAATAATGCATGGTTTAATGATGACATCGAACGAGCAATTATCAATAGGAATATTGCTTATCGGATCTGGAGACGTTCAAAAATGAAAATGATAGGAACCGTTTTTAAAGTTTGAGAAATTGAGTCAACTGTTGTATAAACCAAGCTAAATTAAATTATGATAAACGTAATTTTAACGCAGATTTACCCATTAAAAAGTTATGGAATAATATCAAAAAGCTAGGTGTTACAAAGGACGTTCAGCTTCCAAACGATAATGATATATGCGCTTCTGCCATAAACGATTATTTTATTAACAACTAGCTGACCCGGCAAACTTCGTCCCGCCCAAAATTTGTTTCTAGTTATCAATACCTTCAAACATTCACGTTTTCTTACTAAGCGCAAATCCATGAGTTCAATCGCATAACTGTTCATTGATTGATATTCTATTCGACCCCGTTGAATTTACCTTTTACTAAAAAAATTATAAGAGGTTGTTTCCAAGATACGACCGCATTGTTGACGTAGAACTACGCTGTTATTTATATAAGTCGCTTGTTTATACCTTCGGATATTATTCTATAATGCTGTGAAATTTTAGAAACAACTGCTTAGTAGAATAATCTCTGAAATGATTTTTTCATTGTAGAATCAGTTGACGATAATTGATTGATGATTCATTCTTGCCCTCGCAAAACAATCGTATGTCGCAATTTATTTCATGTCAATGCATTGAAAATTTACCTCGAAGGCTATTATATATATATATATATATATATATATATATATATATATATATATATATATATATATATATGTATATATATATATATATATATATATATATATATATATATATATATATATATATATATATATATATATATATATATATATATATATATATATATAATATATTTATATATATATATATATATATATATATATATATATATATATATATATATATATATATATATATATATATATATATATATATATATATATATATATATATATATATATATATATGTATATATATAGATAGATAGATAGATAGATAGATAGATTACACTTCCAATACATCTTCTATTTCGCTTCTTTCAAACTTCAATGGTTTTGTTTTCGAGATATTCTAGACTAGGACATTATAGAATCAATTTTTTCAATTAAATCCAATGCTGTTGGTTCGGATAATATTCCCATTATGATTTACAGAAATTGTTCTTCCGCTGGCTTTTACCCTACATAAACTTTTTTTTTAATAGTATAATTTCCTCGTCAGTCTATTCAAAAGCTTGGGCGAAGCTCCGGCTCGTTGAGCGGGTTCATTTCCTTTGGCACGAAGGAGACCCCGTTGGCTTCGTACCACTCCAACACGTCCTTTGAATAGTGGCACGAAGCAAGATCCGGCCAGAAGATGGTCGGGCCCTCGTGCTGCTTCAATAATGGTAGTAAGCGCTTCTGTAGACACTCCTTAAGGTAAACCTGCCCGTTTACCGTGCCGGTCATCACGAAGGGGGCGCTCCGCTTACCGCAAGAGCAGATCGCTTGCCACACCATGTTCTTTTTGCCAAACTTGGATAGTTTCTGCTTGCGAATCTCCTCCAGAACGCTGAATTTGTCCTCTGTGGAGAAGAACAACAGGCCCGGCAGCTGACGAAAGTCCGCTTTGACGTAGGTTTCGTCGTCCATTACCAGGCAATGCGGCTTCGTCAGCATTTCGGTGTACAGCTTCCGGGCTCGCGTCTTCCCCACCATGTTTTGCCTTTCGTCGCGGTTAGGAGCCTTCTGAACCTTGTATGTATGCAGGCCCTCCCGCTGCTTGGTCCGCTGGACGAATGAACTTGACAAATTCAGCTTATTGGCGACATCCCGGACCGAACTTCTCGGATCACGTCTAAACTGCTTAACTACGCGCTTGTGATCTTTTTCACTGACGGAGCATCCATTTTTGCCGTTCTTCACCTTCCGGTCGATGGTTTGGTTCTCGAAGTATCATTTTAGTACTCTGCTGACCGTGGATTGGACGATTCCCAGCATCTTACCGATGTCCCGATGTGACAACTCCGGATTCTCGAAATGAGTGCGCAGGATTAATTCACGACGCTCTTTTTCGTTCGACGACATTTTTCCAAATTTACGAAAAATTGACAGTGAAGCATGACCAACGTGATCTATACACTCTTATCTGATTATAAGCGAAAGCTGAAGATATAATTCCTAAAAATTTAATTTCTACAGCGTTTTTTCCGTGATGCAATTTGATGTGACACACCCTTTAGGCATCTATCAGTTGTCGGAATCAATGGAAGGATGATTTAGGAATGATCTTGAATTTGATATTGGATGATTTCACTCTATACTCCCCAAAGATTTCACGAGAGCCTGGCTCAAAAAGTTAAACGTCGATAGAAATTTTATTAGATTGAAGTGCTCAATTCACGTTTAACGTGTAGGTCTTGCTACTAACAATTTATGGAGTTGTGGTCTAGGATGTCATTATCGAGCATGTTTTTTGGTTATGTAAAGAATGCAATTAATGAATTTAACCGGCTGCTGATTTAGAAGTTCGAAACGGTATACTCACGCATATGTTCATGACTTCCATTTGATTTATCTAAAAAGACGAAAATACAAATTATGAATAATGAAAAAACTCAAATACAATTAATGCAATTAATACACACAATTACAGTCCTATGTCAAGATCGCGTCCGTGCCTCTGGGCCCAGACGCATCAACTTTTTTTATTCGCATGGGTTTTGAATTTTTTGAAATTTAGTGGGGAAAACCAAGGTGCCCTTTCTTTAAAAGTTGTAAACTGTATGTGAAAATATGTTGATCGACCGCCAATAGTATACGTATGAATTTGATGCGCCCAAAATATGTGCAATTTTTTACATTTTCTGTTAGGACAAAACACAAGACTCATGGTTCTCGTGTTTTGTCATAAACTTAAGTTGTTCAAATAGGTACTGTGGCACGCAACTTTTAACAATTTGAAAAAGTTTATGCATGTACGATACACATAAAATTTGGTGAAACTACACCCTAATAAAGTGCTATGTAAGTGTGAAACACTGGAATATATCGATAAATTGTAAACATATCTTACACATGAATTCAAAGCAACTCTTAGTCTGTTGAGTGCAGCCGCGGAATCATTAGTGTAAATGAAATCCCCGTACAAAAAAAAATTAGGAAGAATCAACGACTTGAATAATTCGCTGTAGATCTTACTACATTGAGAATTGATCCCATGACAAATTAGATGTAGAAATAACACCCAGATTATTGAGTTTATTGACATATTCAACAACTTGTCCATCAAAAATTAATGGAGGTAGTGTAGGTGTAGTTTTCTGTTTGCAAATAAGCATTGCTTTCGGATTCACTGAAAGTATGTTTGTCCGGATCATTGCAGAATATTCCTCAAGTCATGATTGATTTTTCTAACCATGTCCGCCAACATTAACATTAACGGGAGCGCACAAATATATTTGGACGGCGTCGGCAAACATATGAATTGAGCAAAACTCGAGAGTATATGGTCGTTAATAAAAAGCGAAAACAATAGTGGACCTAGGATTGAACCTTGAG
The DNA here is from genome assembly GCF_029784135.1 of Toxorhynchites rutilus septentrionalis. NCBI lineage: Eukaryota > Metazoa > Arthropoda > Insecta > Diptera > Culicidae > Toxorhynchites > Toxorhynchites rutilus. The sequence continues at coordinate 563 of NW_026599664.1, read as the reverse complement.
GTACACCTGATTCCATATAGCCGAAAGGAGACATCATTCCATTATAGAACACTGCTTGACTTCGTCCAGATGAATAAGATCTATTTAGGTTGGCAGAATTTTGTGAGAAATTGAAGAAGTTAATTAACTTATTAACGAGTTTGCAATGTGACACTCGCTCAAAGGCTTTAGCGAAATCAATCAGAAGTAGAATATCAATGCTTTTTTTGTCAATCGCACGAGCTATGTCGTCATGCACTTTGATTAATGCGATATGTGTGCTATGATAAGTACTAAAAACCGGATTTTAATGGATGCAGAAGATTATTATCATTAACATATTTCGAAATTTGAAACTTGATCATCTTTTCGAAAACTTTCGAGAAAGCACATAAAAAACTGATGGAGCGTAGATTATTCACAGAAGAACAATTTCCCTTCTTTTTGTTGGTATAAGCATACCTCTTTACAAGCTTTTGAATAGACTGACGAGGAAATTATACTATTAAAAAAAATGTTTATGTAGGGTAAAAGCCAGCGGAAGAACAATTTCTGTAAAACATAATGGGAATATTATCCGAACC